>NW_028318017.1:2375000-2675000 GCF_062004578.1 Staurois parvus
GGTCACACACTATAGATGGCTTCTGTGTTCTTTACCTAAAGCCGCCCCCTTTCCCATAAGGCAAGCTCAGTTGCTCCCAGGACTTATACACAATGCTATAATGCCTGGCTACCATGCTGGGGCAGGCGTGAACTGAGCACACAGGTACTTGAGGTTGGCAGACAGGCAGATTGGAGCAATGACAGTCCAGGTAAAAGGCAGGCAAGACTTGGGGTACTCAGGGTCAGAACCATAGTTAAAGGCAGGCAGAGTTTAGAGAGTAGTAGATATCTGATCCGAGGTCATCAGCGAGGGAATCCAAACTGGCAAACAGGGAGATTGGAACATGTGTTAAAAACACAATATAACAAGCATGGGACTGCAGGCTTGGCTGGTTTAAATCAAGTTTAGTCTCCACCCAGAAACTGGCAACATCTATCAACTGTCAGTTGGACAGACACACAGGGAGAATGTATTACATCCAAAACCAGGATGCTGGAATGAGACCAGCAGCAATGATGGAGGAGTGCTAGATGCTTCTGACAATTGTCCAAATGTGACCATTGGCCATATGTAGTCAGTGATGTCACTGCTATCCCCACCCCCTTCCTTACATGGCAGGGATTCCCAATGACATCACTGATTCCTGGGGATTTGGCAGTTACAAGTATCCGTTGCTTCTTTAGGCCCCAGTGCAGGAAGCTGTTATATATAAACGTGCATTTGGTTTCAATTTGTTTTTTATATGAAAGTTTCATTTTCAGAGATTGAGATGTACAGCAATCTTCTGGAAAAACCACCAACTTTATCAAATCCACCCGAACCAACGAATATACAAAACAAATGCTGGAAATACAAAACAAATTCTGAAGATGAGTTGGGCCAACATAACGAAGGGGATTGAATGAAATTCTTCAATGAACGAATGTATCCAAACTAAATGGAAATCTCCAGTATGGACACGCCTAGTTATATAAGAAAAATTAATAATAGTGCCTATGGTCAAAATTATATAACTTACTAATAGTGTACCAGCTGCAAAAAATCACCATATATAAAGTGTACCAATAAATAATTTGCGCTAGTAAATGTGTATAAATATATAAATATATATAAAGAAATCATCAAATCATAAGTCCAGAAAAAAATATATATATATGCCAATACCACAAAAAAATACAAAAAAAACTTTTAAGTGCAAAAAACTTTTGTGCAAAAAAAGTGTCTAAATATGAAAAATTTCACCAAAAAACCTTGATAATATAATGGCAGATCATCCATAAATATATCTTCAGAAACGGAAACTCTGCAACACACCGATCCTCATCGATCAAAATAACAGGATGAAAAACTTTGTAGTTAATCGAAAATCCACTTCTCCAATAGATAAAGGACCACCTTCAAACGTATCCATAGGGGGAAATGCCAAGCACTCGAGAGAAACAGAAAGACTTCATGGTGCAATATTATAAAAACCAATTCCTTTATGAACTAAATTCCTTGCAACCATTTGGGTTAAATGTCGATATAGATTTGAATTGTTTTCTCACAAATTTTTAATTTTTATGTTATTTTAAGTATATTTTTATATAGGCAACTGTTTAAAGATGATATATGGGAGATTGTATGTTTTTTGTACAATTTTTGCATTATTTTTGTATTATCACTAGAGTTCCCCTTTATTTGTGTTGAAAGTGTTACTGGCCCTTTAAGTTCCCTTTTTGAAACACAGTCTTAGAGGGTGCTGGCCCGTTAATGTATTTACTTATTTAATTTATTTATTATTAGTGTTTTATTTAAATTTCTTTTTATTCTATTTTTGTTCTCTTGTTTTAAAGTTTTTTTGCTTGTGATGGCAAATATATTGGATACATTGTATATCCTTTGTGGACTCCTGTCATCTGTGGGGCGGCTTGCTTTGCTTGATTCCCCATTGATGTCAGCTGTTCGTTTCCTGTGAGTGAATATTTAAGGAGGTTGAGACGTCTCACATCTATCCGCTCCGTGAGGACGTCGATGACGAAACGCGTAGGGCGGAGCTTGATTGATGTGACGTCATTACATTTTTGGCTGCCAGCTACTGCGCATGTGCTGAGTAGCCAGGCTCTTTTATGTGATTGCTGTTTTGCTGTTGATGCTGGTGTCGGCTGGGACACCTCTTGAGTAAGTGCAATGAGTACCTAATAAAGGAATTGGTTTTTGTAATATTGCACCATGAAGTCTTTCTGTTTCTCTCGAGTGCTTGGCATTTCCCCCCATGGATACGTTTGAAGGTGGTCCATTATCTATTGGAGAAGTGGATTTTCGATTAACTACAAAGTTTTTCATCCTGTTATTTCGATCGATGAGGATCGGTGTGTTGCAGAGTTTCCGTTTCTGAAGATATATTTATGGATGATCTGCCATTATATTATCAAGGTTTTTCGGTGAAATTTTTCATATTTAGACACTTTTTTTGCACAAAAGTTTTTTGCACTTAAAAGTTTTTTTTGTATTTTTTTGTGGTATTGGCATATATATATATTTTTTTCTGGACTTATGATTTGATGATTTCTTTATATATATTTATACACATTTACTAGCGCAAATTATTTATTTATTGGTACGCCTAGTTATATATAGAAGTGGTAGAAATGTCTCTTCTATATGTGATGATCGGCTCCTGCAAAACACGGGACCGGAACAGGCAAAGTTTGGTTTGAACTGTCGTCATCCCTACTCTCCGACCACTAAACCCAGAGATCACCCCAAGTGGTCATTGTATTTGTCCCTTACATTGGTGACCAATGGAAGAAGGACCCCCTTATATCAGTGGTCAGTGTGGTGGTCCCTTACATTGGTGACCAATGGGAGAAGGACCCCTTATATCAGTGGTCAGTGTATTTGTCCCTTACATTGGTGACCAATGGGAGAAGGACCCCCTTATATCAGTGGTCAGTGTAGTGGTCCCTTACATTGGTGACCAATGGGAGAAGGACCCCCTTATATCAGTGGTCAGTGTAGTGGTCCCTTATATTGGTGACCAATGGGAGAAGGACCTCTTATATCAATGGTCAATGTAGTGGTCCCTTACATTGGTGGGCAGTGGGAGAAGGACCCCCTAATATCAGTGGTCTCTTACATTACAGCAGAGCCACTAGACTTGGAGGACTTCATATGATGTCCACCCAGGATGGGAGAGATCCCACTCAGCTGTCATTCTGCTATATGCCTGGTGGGAAGCAATTAATTACAGGGGACACTACAGGTTCTGTATGTAGTCTGGGGGTCCCTGTGGAAGTCCATGTGTGGACATTCCTACCTATTATAAATGACAGGCTAAACCCACCTGGAGTCTTTCTCCACACCTGGAGTGTGCTGAGTTCTTGGAGAACGTCTACACAGTGTTTCCAGATTGGCTTTATCACCCCAACGAGCTCGCTCCAGTTCATGGATGTCATCATTATGTTTGGAGGATCTCACCAGTCAGGAGCCTTTCCTGTCATCCTACATGTTCCCTTCTGAGGATTGTTCTATCCTTCCAAACAAATGTATGAAATCATGGATGAGTCCTCCTTCTATGTGATCTAGAAGATCTTCAATCACAATGTCTTTATGGATGAAGTGGATGGCCCAGTTTATATATTATTTATTGCTTTACAGCTTTATTCCCTCCAGGATTCATTCTTTATTTATAGAACCATTCAAGGAAGTGTTCTTACTTTGAGAGATCTCCACCACCATTCCTCTGTGACCATTACATCCTTGTCATTTATGTCTAACATCATTATGAGTGGATTGATATATATTTTTATACTTTAGGATGTATTTTTGCATTTTTTTTTACCCAAAAAGATCTGTTTTGGAGGTTTCTGTTTTATTATGTATTTTGTTTTTATCTTGTGTTCTGTGTCTTTAAGACTTTTCTATCTGTAGTAAAATATATTATTTAAACAGTTGGTTGCATAAGAGTTAGGTTTATTTTTTCTTCCTTTTTTTAGTTCTGTTTGAACTTTCCTGGTATCCCTGTAAGGTGGATACAATAGTTATTAGGGGACGTTTCTCGGGGCTGCAGTTCCTCTGAAGTCCACAAGATGGTAATCTCATTTCTCCCCAGAAAGGAAGTCTCTATGGAATACAGACAAGAAATGATGTCAGGTACAGACAGGAAGAGATATCAGGTACAGGCAGGAAATTCTGAGAGGTGAGTCGGAGGAAGCAGATCAGAGATATTGCTGGAAGTGGCAGCAGAGGAGGTAAAAAGATGTTATGTTCTAGTTACACCCAGTAACCCCCCTGTCATGTCCGTCCTCTTCCTCCATAGTCACGTCTGTCCTCTTCCTCCATAGTCATGTCCATCCTCTTCCTCCATAGTCATGTCCGTCCTCTTCCTCTATAGTCACTGTGACATCTTTTATCTCCAGCAGATGATGATACACACATATATAGTGTGGGAACCCAGATTAACCCCTTCAGGGGCAGAACATTCCCCCACTTCCGGGGCCGGAACATTCTCCTCATTGTGGAGATAAATTGTAGTAATATGGTCCTCTAAACAAACAGCACTGACAATAAATAGACAAGACAAGGACCATCCTGACCATACATGGCCTACAAAGGGCAATGATGACACTACACAGGCAGCCAATGGGCAATCATTACACTATGCAGCCAACACAATGATGGAGTGCCGGGGTCAGGAGTATGGAGCATAGAGCCCCTTACATTGCTGGGAAGGAGGAAGAAAACATTTCTTTTTAAGAAAAAATGTATATAAATCTGAGGCACTTTTAGGAATGTCCGGGGTTTTCAAAAATGAAAGGGACTTTATAGCGACTAAAACATTTAATATGTGTAACATTGCGCTGTTTATCTCCTCCTCCCCTCCCCCACCTGTCTCCAGCGCTGCCCCCAGGGACTATCAGGGAGGGGAAAGACCTTGCAGTGTAATGAGAACCGATTGGCTGCTCCTCAGGAAAGGGGAGTTTCCGGCTTATTCTTTCTCCTTTTCACTCCCAGAGCCCTTTTTGCACATGTTTAAAAAATTATTTTAAGCCTGAAGATGACAGAAAACCCCCAAAATATCGATTTTCTAAAAGTAGAGACTTTAGAGAATAAAATAGTGGCAGTTCCAATTTTTTATGTCACAAAATATTATCACAAAGTCTTGGAAATGCCAAATTTCAGTAAAATATACACTTAAGTTAATTTCAGGGCAGAAAAAAGCAATAAATTACCCATTTATCTGTAAAAATATAAAAGCCGAGGTTGCAGCGAGTAAATAGATATCCAACATGTCAAACCTTAAGTTGTGTGTGCTGAAATGGTGACAACCTTTAGTACCCTATTCGGTTTGTAACAAACTTACCACCATCCATGACCTTTGTCTTCCTCTCCCTCAACCTCCTGGTGATCACGGAAACCTAGATCCAAACCACCGACTCTACCTCCCCTGCAGCACTCTCCTATGGAGGTCTTACCTGCACCCACTCACCCAGACCCAGCGGTCAAAAAGGTGGTGGGGTTGGTATGCTCCTGTCATCACAGAGCACCTTCCGAGTCCTCCCAAACCCCCCCTCTCTATCCTTCTCCTCCTTTGAGGCCCACTGCATCCGACTATTCTCTCCAATCCCCCTGAGGATCGCAGTAATCTATCGGCCCCCTGGACCCGTATCCCGCTTCCTCGATGACTTCTCCGCCTGGTTACCCTTCTTTCTCTCCTCCGAGCTGCCCACCATCATCCTTGGAGACTTCAACATCCCTATCAACATCAATAACCCGGCTACATCCCAACTCCTCCACCTAACATCTTCTTTTGCACTCACACAGTGTATACAGTCCTCCACCCACTCCGACGGGAACACCCTGGACCTTGTTTTCTCTCATCTCTGCACCCCCCACAACCTCACAAACACCCCTTTTCCCCTCTCTGACCACAACCTCATCACCTTCTCCATCTCCTCGTCCTCTTACACTTACACCTCCAAACGTCAAACCATCACCAGCTAAAACCTCCGCAACCTGAACCCGGCCCCTTCCACTCTACAGCTGACCAACTTTACAACAGTATCCTACCCTGTCCTGCCCTGACCTGGCCACTACTGTCTATAACAACTTGCTGACAGCTGCTCTTGACTTCTTAGCACCCCTAACCACACGAAAAATTAGACCCGGACCGCTTCAACCCTGGCAGGATGACCATACCAAAAACCTCAAGCGACACAGTCGCGCGCTAGAGCGACTATGGCACAAAACCAGATCCCAACAAACGTTCACCCGATATAAATCTGCCTTCCTCACCTACACTTCCTCCCTCCATGCTGCCAAGCAAGCCTACTTTGTAAACCTCATCAATACCCTCTCCTCCAGCCCTCGCCGGCTCTTCTCCACCCAGTACCTCACTCACCGCCCACGAGATTGCTAACCAGTTCCAAAGCAAGATCGATGCAATTTGCAGGGACATCACCACTGCTCAGACTTCTGCCCCACCTAGCATCCCTCACATGAAACCCCCTCAACACTCCTCTCCTTCGACCTCACCACTGTCCAGACCTCCATCCTGTCCAACATTCCTCACACTAAAACCCCCTCAACACTCCACTCCTTCGACCTTGCTACCACTGAAGAGGGAACTAAGATCTTCTCTGAAGCTCGCCTCACCACCTGCCCCCTTGACCCTGTCCCCACACAACTCCTATGATCACCCTCCTCCTCCATCCTACGCTCCCTCACTCACATCTTTAATCTCTCTCTCTCTACTGGCACATTCCCCTCCCCTCTGAAGCATGCACACATCACTCCCATACTTAAAAAACCCTCCCTGGACCCCACCGACCTGAACAACCTTAGACCAATCTACCATTTTCATCCAAACTCCTTGAACACTTAGCCTAAAATCGCCTAAGCTCCCACCTCACCGACAACAACCTCCTTGATCCCCTAAAATCTGGCTTCCGTCCCCTACACTCCACTGAAACCGCCCTACTCAAACTCACTAACGACCTGCTAACCGCCAAAGCCAATGGCCACTACTCAGTCCTCCTACTCCTCGACCTCTCCACAGCCTTTGACACAGTCGACCAATCCCTCCTCCTCAAAAAACTATACTCTTTTGGCCTCAGAGACTCCGCTCTCTCCTGGCTCTCTTCCTATCTATCTCAACACTCCTTCAGTATTACCTATAACACTACCACCTCGCCCTCACTCCCCCTCTCTGTTGGGGTCCCCCAAGCTTCTGTCTTCAGGCCCCTTCTCTTCTCCATCTACACCTCCTCCCTTGGTCAACTGATATACTCCCACGGCTTCAACTACCATCTCTATGCCGATGGCACTCAAATCTATCTCTCTACCCCTTGCCTCGCCCCTTCAGTCTTCGCCCGAATCACTAGCCTCTGACATATCAGACTGGATGTCACTCCACTTCCTCAAATTAAACCTTGCCAAAACCGAGCTAGTTTTCCACCCAGCCCGTGCCCCCTCCTCTGACCTCTCCATCATGACCAACAACGCCACCATCAGCCCCACCCCTCAAGCCAGAGTACTAGGTGTCATTGTAGACTCCAATCTGTCTTTCCAGCCCCAGATCCAATCGCTGACAAATTCATGCAGACTCCACCTCCACAACATCTCCAAAATATGTACGTTTCTAACCCCAGAAACTACAAAGCAACTCATTCACTCCCTTATCATATCACGACTTGACTACTGTAACTCCCTCCTTGCCGGCCTACCCCAACACAGGCTATCCTCGCTTCAGTCTATCCTGAATTCTGCAGCCAGACTCATCCACCTTACTAACCGCTCCGTATCCTCCAGCCCCTTCTGCCAATCCCTCCACTGGCTTCCGATTGCCCAACGCATAAAATTCTAAATATTAACATATAATATTGACATACAAAGCTGTTCATAACAAACTACATCACCGACCTGATATCCATCTACCACCCAAAACACACTCTCTGCTCTTCACAAGACCACCTACTCTCCAGTTCCCTGGTCTCCTCCTCCCATGCCCATCTCCAGGACTTCTCTAGGGCTTCCACCATCCTCTGGAACTCACTACCCCAATCCATCAGACTGTCACATACCCTCCTCACCTTTAGGCGCACCCTGAAAACCCATCTCTTCAGAGAAGCCTACCCCGCCCTCACCTAATTGCCGATCTCCTCCACTCTTCCCACCACTCCATCCCCCACAGCTATTTCCTCCTGTACATCTCTCCCCTCCCTCCTAGATTGTAAGCTCCAAGGAGCAGGGCCCTCAAACCCCTCGTGTATTGTATTGTTTTGTTACTGTACTGTCTTGTGTACTGTCTCCCATTATAATGTACAGCGCTGAGCAAACTGTTGGCGCAATATAATTACTGTATAATAATATATAATAATCTATAGGTGACACATTTATAGCCCCTTCTAGGTCATCAGTATAGAGCACGGAGGAGGTCTGGTCCTAGAATTATCCTCTCATTCTGGTGTGACCGGCGATATGTAACGTGTATCACAATCAATGTTATCACGTGTAGGCGCTCCAGCGTGTGCGCTTATGTTTGGGCGTGCATATATGTGGGGGTGGGGGGCCTCAAAATTTTTTGAGGGGAGGAGTTATGTACTTGGGTGTAACTTTAATTCTTTACAATTAAAAACAAACATTTTTACTTAAGGGGACAAAGTCCTCTGATGGCTTTTGATGACAGGTTCTCTTTATTGGGACATCCAAGGTCTAAAGGACCCCCATTGTCTCCCCTGTACTCCATTAGGTGGAATGTAGAGCACATCGCACCGCATTACATTCTTTGCCGGCTTCGATGGTCGGGAAATCTGTCATAACATCACTTCTGGGTCAGGACAAGAAGGGAGTGAATGTGTCCGCTCTCCTCCGTTCCCTCTACCCTCCGACACCCGCTGAACCGAGCCCACAGATGGGCAAGCAGAGCTGGGGAAGCATAGTAGGTACAGGAGAGGATCACACACACGGGGTAGCAGAGGCTGGCACCTGAAAGGAGAGCCCTGCGGCTTGCCCTCAGCAGGGATAAAGATTAAAAACAATACTTGCCTGGCACCTGGAAGTACATTTCCCGGGCGTCGGGTGATGTAAAGTGACCATCCCTGCATGATGAGCCGACATTGACCTCACAGAACTGCCTCAGAGCAAACTAGTCATAGGAAGGATCAGATTTATCATTCCTTGTCTGCAGATCTAATACTCATCAAATCAGTTCAGAGACCAAACAAACCCAACAGAGAAAAGGGTCCCCGCACCTCAAAATTGTAGTAATCACTAAAGATTCCAAACAAAATGTCTTCCCATGGGGGGAGTAGTTCTTCACTGTCCAGCAACCCTCCTATTCCCCCCTCACATCCACATCCTATTATTGTGTGACCAATACCATCCAAATCATTCTTACTTTCATTTCCCAAAGTTATCCGTCTACAAGAAGACCTGTATAGATCACATGATGGCACCAATGAGGATGGAGGAGGACCGGAGTCACATGACAGAGAGGATACTAAACCTCACCCTGGAGATCATCTACCTGCTGACCGGAGAGGTGAGGAGGATTCTGGGAGGTCACATGACATCACTCTCATCTCTATTAATAAAACACAGACCTGACCGGAGAGGTGAGGAGGATTCTGGGAGGTCACATGACATTGCTCTAACCTCTATTAATAAAACACAGACCTGACTGGAGAGGTGAGGAGGATTCTGGGAGGTCACATGACATCACTCTTATTTCTAATAATAAAACGCAGACCTGACCTGAGAGGTGAGGAGGATTCTGGGAGGTCACATGACATCGCTCTTATCTCTATTAATAAAACACAGACCTGACCGGAGAGGTGAGGAGGATTCTGGGAGGTCACATGACATCACTCTCATCTCTATTAATAAAACACAGACCTGACCGGAGAGGTGAGGAGGATTCTGGGAGGTCACATGACATCACTCTTGTCTATTCTGGTCAATAGACCATTTTATTTTTGCACACATTTAGATGATGTCAGGTGATTGATATGTTTTATTTGTCTCCTGATCTGTAGGATTATGTTGTAAAGAAGAAGTCTAGTGGGGAGCCAATCTCAGGAGGATGGAGCAGAACCCAGAGCCTCACCATGGTGCCTCCATCTCATTCTCTGATACCTGAGAGGGAGAAAGAGCAGAAGATTCTGGAACTGACCACCATGATGGTCCATCAGCTGACAGGAGAGGTGAGCGGTGCCGGGAATTCTGGGACATTCTCCAGTAACAGACAAGGGATGTGTCTGGATGGTGACTGTATCATTGTGTGTGTCAGGTTCCTATAAGGTGTCAGGGTGTCACTGTCTATTTCTCCATGGAGGAGTGGGAGTATTTAGAAGGACACAAGGATCTCTACAAGGACGTCATGATGGACAATCAGCAGGCTTTCAGGAAGATTGTAAGGAAGGAATTTCCCCGGAATGAGACGATATTGAAGCTCACCCTGGAGATCCTCAGCCTGCTGACTGGAGAGGTGAGTGTAATGAAGGGGTTAAATCTGACTCGGCTGTACACTGGGAGGTATTCAGAGTCACTTGAAGTCTTCTGATGTTCTGTAATCAATAACGACATCCACACAAGTACTATGAATACATAAAGTGTCCGGACTCTATGAGATTTGGTTATAGCACAAGATGGCGGCATTGGTTATAGAAGAGAACAATCACAGCTTTCGTCCAATCAGGGAGACCCATGATTACCAGCATGCCACGCCCACTGACCACTAAATCCATGGGTGACATTTCCTGGTGGGTCAGTGAGCCTTACTAGTAAACCATTAGTGACTCTATTATATGACTTCTAGAAGGAGCTATAAATCTGACCCCATTGTCATCATATCATTGGATGGAGATGTCTGTCCTTTGCTGAGTCGGCACATTGTGGCCAATCCCTGGAGAATAAATCTAGAGCTGACCATAGAAGTGCGGGATTATGGGAGAGTGAGATTTCTCTTTGTATCACACAGAACTGTACAGGAGTCATGAAGAAATCTACCGACAATAACACAAGAAGGAGATCTCATCGTATGACCACAAGATCCTCGAGAATCCAGAATCCCATCACCATCCCCCCACCTCCATCCCTGATCCCTACAAGGCAGAAGACACAGAAGATTCTAGAAGTCACCAAGAAGATGATGGAGCTGCTGACAGGAGAGGTGAGCGGTGCCGGGAATTCTGGGACATTCTCCAGTAACAGACAAGGGATGTGTCTGGATGGTGACTGTATCATTGTGTGTGTCAGGTTCCTATAAGGTGTCAGGGTGTCACTGTCTATTTCTCCATGGAGGAGTGGGAGTATTTAGAAGGACACAAGGATCTCTACAAGGACGTCATGATGGACAATCAGCCGCCCCTCACATCACCGGGTAAGAGGAGACTTTATTGTAAAGGAGAGAGCAGTACGGAGGATCCACCTAGATCCCCCATCATCTGATAAACACATAGAAACAATGGATTCAGTCAGTGTGTGTGTTTCCTACAGATGGATCCAGTCATGGGAACCCACCAGAGAGATGTCCCCGTCCTCTGTATTCCCGGGATTCCACACAGGAAGGTCACACCATCCCTCACCATCATCAGGTAGATGGATCCAGTCATGGGAACCCACCAGAGAGATGTCCCCGTCCTCTGTATTCCCAGGATTCCACACAGGAAGGTCACACCATCCCTCACCATCATCAGGTAGATGAGGAACAATTATTGGTAGTTGTGATTTATACACAGCATGTTTGTTACAATGAATGTTTTATTATATCTTTCAGAGTGGAATCCTCGGGGATGATAATATTGATGTTAAAGAAGAGTATAAAGAGGAGGATGAGGAGTATGGAGTGATGGAGGAGTTTTCAGAAGGACACAAGGATATGATGGAGCCACCTAATACCAGGAACCCACCAGAGAGATGTCCCCGTCCTCTGTATTCCCGGGATTCCACACAGGAAGGTCACACCATCCCTCACTATTACAAGGTTGGTGGAATGGAGAATCTAGAACATGGACTTGTAGAGACTATGGGCTCCAATCACAAAGCGGTATCTTCCCGTATCCCAGTATGTAGTAAGATGCTGCATTCTGTTTTTTAGTAGTGAAGCCTGCGGGGAATTTACCACTGGTGTCCATAGCAACACTTGTAAATAGCTTGTTGTTAAGGAGAGGGCAGCCGCCAGTGTCCTCAACAACCAATAAACAAGGAGGGGACGGTTGCTAAGTTCCCCGCTGACAGCTGTGACAGGTCTGGTATGGATTTTGAGGGGAACCCTGATACTAAAATAATAAAAATAAAGGCGTGGGTTCCCTCCAAAATCAATACCAGACCCTTAGTGAGTGCCCTCCTTCCTCCTGAACCATACTAGGCCACATACCCTCAACATTGGGTGGGTGCTTCAGGGCAGGAGCACTCTGCCCCCCCAAAAACACTTTGTCACCATGTCAATGGTGACAAGGGTTCCATCCCCAGAACCCTTGGCAGTCGTTGTGGGGGACTTATTGAAATCTGGAAGCCACCTTTAACAAGGAGGCCCCCAGATCCCAGCCCCCCCACAATGTGAATGAGTATAGAGTACATAGTCCCCCTATTCATTCACCCAAAAAAAATGTAGTTTAAAAAAACACTGGAAGTTATTTTTGACAAAACAAAAATAAAGAAAAATGTCACCCTGATGTAGATCCATCGATGATCCAATCATGATACTCGCTGTCATCGCTGACTGGAAGAAAAAACAAAGCTCCCCTCCTGCCATCTCACAGCTACAGCGCCTCCCACTTCTAAATAAACTAAGGAGTGCTACCACCCTGTCATGTCACTGGGTGGCCTTGCCCTCTTGTGACATCACCAATACAACATGCCCCGGTCAGTGACATCACCAATACAACATGCCCCGGTCAGTGACATCACCAATACAACATGCCCCGGTCAGTGATGTCACCAATACAACATGCCCCGGTCAGTGACGTCACCAATACAACATGCCCCGGTCAGTGACGTCACCGAGTGGCACCGTCCCTTAGTATATTTAGTGGCAGGAGGCAGCAGAGCTGTCAGACAGAGGGGAGTTTTCATTGGGAGCGGAGCTTTTCTTTCCGAGTCAGCGGTGACAGCGAGCATCGTGATTGATGATGGATCTACACCGGGGGGGCATTTTGCTTTAGTTTTGTTTTTTTAATAAAGGACTTGTCAAAAACTGCCTGCTGTCTTTTTAACAGAATACTTTTTTTGGGGTGAATAATTAGGGGTACCATGTATCCCATACTCATTTACATGGGGTGAAGGATCTGAGGGCCCCCTTGTTACATTTTGTAAGTCCTCTGCCTGCAAACCCCCACAGCCACTAGCCTGAGTTGTGAGGAAGAGTCCCTTGTCCCCATCAACATGGACAAGGTGCTCTGGGGGAGCAAAGCCCCCCCTGCAACAGAACATCCACTCCATGTTAAGGGCACATGGCCTGGTATTTTTCAGGCGGGGGGGTCGCTTGCTCATCCCGTTTCCTGACCTGCCGGGCTGCATGCTCAGATAGGGGTCTGGTATGTATTTCTTTCATTTTGGCAAGGGGTCCCCCTCAAAATCCATACCAGACCGCCCAAAGGGGGGGACCCCACGCCATTTTCTTAATATTTTGTTGCCAGTAATTCTTTTTTTTAGATTTATCGGTTGGTTAGGACGCGGCAGCCGCTCGCTCCCTAACAACCATGTTGTTTACTGGTTGTTAAGGATGCCAGCGGCCGCCCACTCTTTACCAAGCAGTACACATTTCCTGAATGCCGCATGTCTCCACCACTAATTAATGACCGCATGCATTTCATTCTTTATTTCCTTCTGTGAATGTAACGCCTGTTCATGCGGTATTTACTGAGCGTGTTCAGTGTTTGTGGTCAATACCGCAACACGGGATAGGAAATGGACAGTTTCAGGATGGCATGCGGTATTTAGGGGAAATGTACCGACATATCACATGTGATCTGCTTCTGTGAAGGGAGACAATGTGTGGATTTTGTGTGTGATGTCACAATCATAAATCTTACATTTTACAGATGATATTTTCTCTCATTTCCTTGATTTAGAGTGGAGATCCAATCGATATAGAATTTGAGGTGAAAGCAGAAGAAGAAGAGGCGTATGTGAGGGATGATCAGCAGTCTATGGAGGAGGATGGAATAACGGGGACATTTATAGAGGAGGACACTCCTACAGAGATCAGCACAGGTGGGTCATGAACACTAAATCCATTCCTCCACCCATACTGCTCACTGATTGGTCCAGAGTAGGGCGGGGACTGGGTGATATCAGCCTGTAATCCCCTGGTCACTTTCCTGAGCTGTGTTCCCCGTCCTGTATTCCTGGATTTCTCTCGGATAATCTTCCTTCTCTGTGCTGCAGACACAATTTATGTATCTAGACTGGATTTATGGAGGTTCTGGGGTTCAGCTGGCAGCATTACTTGACCTAGGCACCTGGGGTGTCTGCTTTGAGTCTCCTTCCCCATGTCCGGGTCTAGTAAGATCTCTGACAGAACATTTCTCCCAGGGTTCCTTGCTCTGTAGTCTGCTGGCTGTGCCGGGTGGAGGGATATGTCTGTATAGTCTCAGACCCAAGTCACTGAGTGCAGTCTCAGGAGATGGGAGGCAGCGGTGTGGGATCTCTGCAACTTGTCTACAGTTAACATTTAAGCTTCCACTGATTACTGAATACCAATATTTTGAGTCCTGACCCCTGCACTATATACTCTATGTTGTACATTACATACTCCTGACTTCTGCTCTCCCCCTCCCCCCACTGCTATATATACACATAACATGGATTCTCTTTTGTTACACCCATTTCCTCCCAGCTGGACATGGTTGTTCTCCAACCATCCTCACTCTATGACCTCTGGTGGGGCTCAGCCAGTCCTGGTTTGGGGGAACCAATCAGCTCCTGTCTAGTAATCCTCTTTGTCTTTGTATTTTAGTCCATGGCCGGGAGATGAGGAAAACCTCCGAGGATTGTCTCACTTTGTCTCCAGACTGGAAAGTAGAAGATGAGGACATCACACAGTATAGTCCAGTAGAAAACCCGACTCCCTCCAATGTCCATCCGGCACCACCCAGTGTAGATGGACCATCGGATTCCTCGTATTCTGAGGAATCTCAGACTGTGCGGGACCGGGCCGGCCCTCCAACAGGGAAGAGGTTCTCCTGTACGGAGTGTGAGAAGGGTTTCCTGCGTAAATCAGAGCTTAATGTGCATAAAAGATCTCACACAGGAGAGAAGCCACATTCCTGTTCTGAGTGCGGGAAATGTTTTCTATATAAGTCCAGTCTTTACAAACATCAGAGATCTCACACAGGGGAAAAACCGTATTCCTGTCCTGAGTGCAGGAAATGTTTTTCACTGAAGGAGAGGCTTGACAGACATCAGAGAACTCACACGGGGGAGAAGCTGTATTCCTGTCCTGAGTGTGGGAAATGTTTTTCACAGAAGTCACATCTGTACACACATCACAGATCTCACACTGGGGAGAAGTATTCCTGTCCTGAGTGCGGGAAATGTTTTTCAAAGAAGTCCAGTCTGCAAAAACATCAGAAACCTCACAAGGGGGAGAAGCCGTATTCCTGTCCTAAGTGCAGGAAATGTTTTTCAACAAAGTGCTATCTTTACACCCATAAGATATCTCACATGGGGGAGCAGTCATATCCCTGTTCCGAGTGCAGGAAATGTTTTTCAGACAAGGCCAGTCTTCACACACATCAGAGCTCTCATCATACGGGGGAGCAGCTGTATTCTTGTCTTGAGTGCGGGAAATGCTTTTCAACGGAGTCTCATCTTTACATACATCAGAGATTGCACACAATGGTGCAGCCGTATCACTGTTCCGAGTGCGGGAAATGTTTTTCAGATAAGTCCAACCTTTCCACACATCAGAGATCTCACACAGGGGAGAAGCTGTATTCCTGTCCTGAGTGTGGGAAATGTTTTTCACAGACATCTGATTTTTACAGACATCAGAGAACTCACACGGGGGAGAAGCCGTATTCCTGTCCTGAGTGCGGGAAATGTTTTTCACAGAAGTCCAGTCTTTACACACATCAAAGATCTCACACAGGGGAGAAGCCGTATTCCTGTCTTGAGTGCGGGAAATGTTTTTCAAAAAAGTCCAATCTTTACTCACATCAGAGATCTCACACAGGAGAGAAGCCGTATTCCTGTCCTGAGTGCGGGAAATGTTTTTCAGAAAAGTCTAGTCTTTACACACATCAGAGATCTCACACAGGGGAGAAGCCGTATTCCTGTCCTGAGTGCAGGAAATGTTTTTCAGTGAAGTCCAATCTTTACTCACATCAGAGATCTCACACGGGGGAGAAGCCGTATTCCTGTTCTGAGTGCGGGAAATGTTTTTCTGACAAGTCTAGTCTTCACACACATCAGAGATCTCACACAGGGGAGAAGCCATATTCCTGTCCTGAGTGCGAGAAATGTTTTTCACAGAAGTCCAATCTTTATACACATCAGAGATCTCACACAGGGGAGAAGCCGTATTCCTGTCCAGAGTGCGAGAAATGTTTTTCAGACAAGTCCAGTCTTCACACACATCAGAGATATCATACAGGGGAGAAGCCGTATTCCTGTCCTGAGTGCGGGAAATGTTTTTCACAGAAGTCCCATCTTTACAGACATCAGAGATCTCACACAGAGGAGAAGCCACTTTTTTGTCCTGAGTGAGGGAAATGTTCTTCACTGAAGTCCTGTCTTCTTGTACATCAGGGGTCCCACACAACCCTGGAGGTGTATTAGTGCCTTGAGTGCGGGAAATGTCTTCTAGATGAATGTTGCTGGGCATCCCAGCTCTCATGTGGGGAAGAAGCACACCCTGATATACACCTCAGATATACTCCATGGCTGAACTTCATCATGGAAGAAACAGTTGATAAGGAGATTAGAGGCCCCTAAAGACATGGATGAAGTGTGGGACCGGGTTGGCCATTGATAGCAGGAGAAGAATAAAAAGTCCTGCCATACAGCACTGGGCTGACTTCTCATTTGGGTGCAGCCTCTATGCTAGAGATGGTTTTTACCTAAATGGAAGGGGGTCTGCTGTGCTGGGGGAGGGGTTTATGGGAAGGCTGGAGGAGTATATAAACTCGGATGGAGGTTTAACAGCATATACCCAGAGATGGACGCGGTTCAACCAATTTGGTTTCAACCTCCATCTTGGCAAAGGGTTCAACTGTCCTGACACATATATTTCTCTCTTATCCTTCCCCCACCCCTCCCTCTCACTGAGAGGAGACATCTGGCCAGTGTGTATGTGTACTGTTGATGGGTCACTGGCCTGGCAAGTCATCTATAGCTAGGTGCCGAGCTGTCTGTGAAAGCTGTATCCTTTCTCACCTAGGAAGAGATAGGACCAGTTTTCCCAAGAGAGCTGGAGTCTCAGTGGGCAAAGTACCCGTGTAATTTCACACCTCGTAACAAGATAAGGAGCTGTCCCAGGAGTTGAAAGGGACTAATAAACCTAGGTCAGCGTAGGTGACAGAATTAGATGAACACTTCTCAAATCAATTTCTTCCCTATGTCTCATATCTTGGAATATGAGAGACATAAAAACCGGACACCTCATCAGATGGCCAATGAGCAGGCGAACAGTATAACGGGTCACTCGCTTATCTCGGACCCTCAGGGGAGCTGAAACATAGAACTTATGAACCGTGCAATATTTAATTTCGTAATTCATATCTAAATAATCCTCAAACTTATCTGCATAATAATATACCCACGAGTGGACTATCGCTTGTGCAGATGGAAAGTTATGGACCAGAATATGAATTATGAAAGATGTTGGTTCCAGTTTAGGGTTCCGCCTGACGGTTCCTCCCTAAACGGGATTGGTCTTTCACTTCTGAACCACCCCCTGCTGGGAAACTTTAAAACAGGCTGCCAAGCCTAAGGAAGTTAAGTTAAAGACATCTCCCATTCTTAACATCAATATACCACCTGGGGAGACCTGTGCCTTTCGCTCTGAAACGTGATTTGCTTCCATCCAAGGCTTAATGGCAAGTAACTTAACCCTTTAACTTCTCCCTGTTATCTCTTTGCTGTGCTGTTTTATATATATATATTTATTTATTTATCGGGTTTATATAGCGCCAAAGGGTTTGCTCAGCGCTGTACAATAGAGGGGGGGACAATACATCAAACAGTACAGTAACATCAAACAGCAAGGGGAAAGAGGGCCCTACTCTTTCGAGCTTACAATCTAGGAGATTGTAGCTCGAAAGAGTAGCTCTATATATATATATATATCTTAGTTACATCTTCTCTGTAAATATTTTTACTGCACCTGTTTGACCCTTTTAGTAAAAAATCTTTCTGAAAGTGTTGAACTGTTCCTATAGCTCTGTATTGCAACTCACGAATTCCTGCCTCTAAAGAGACGCTACTGTGGTTGTTTAAACCTCTGTATAACCGGCCTGCGGACCGTTTTATACAAACGATTATCTCCATCATTATAGTGTTATAGCTGATAACGCCGAGTTTCCTCTTTCTCTGTACAAAAAGGGAGGTGGTGGCAGTGTTAATTGTGTAATTAACCTGACCCAGTAACAATCGCTCAGGCTGACAGCACATCGATCTGTTGTCCATTAGCTGCAAAATCGTTGTGCTGGGTGTGGCATTGTTACGCACGTTACATCACGGTTGTAGATCGGTTAGCCCTTCGGTCACGAGTTTGGTGAGAAGGTCTGGGGTCTGATGCCGTGATCAGGACAGGAGAGGGGAGGGAGAATTTGATTATAACTGGGTAGACAGATCAGACAGGGGTCAGCACTTATTGGGGGGTGGAATGGGGAAAGATGGGGGGAGGGCTATGGCAGATGATAAGAAGGTTCCCATGTTACAAACAACCAGTGGAATTGGTACCATTTGTATGAAAATAAAAAATACACAAAATCCGTGTGAACAAGGTGTCGGTGAATGAACAAGGTGTCGGTGAATGAACAAGGTGTCAGTGAATGAACAAGGTGTCAGTGAATGAACAAGGTGTCAGTGAATGAAAGTGTTTGTTCCCCAATGCCAGAAGTGTGCCCAGCACAATAGGTGAGTTGGAAGGTTTGGTGCATGAAGAGAACTAGGATTGGATTGGTATTGCTGAATCTTGGCTTCATTCCTCACATGACTGGGCCATTCATATTCCTGGCTAGGTTCTCTTTCGGAGAGACGGGGGAATAGGAAAGGTGGTGGAGTCTGTCTCTATGTGAGAAGTGATCTCAGAGTGAGTGTGAAAGAGGACCTAGTTGATGGAGAGTGTGATGAGGCTGAAGTATTATGGGTGGAACTGCACATGGGGGGGGGTGGTACTACAAAGGTCATCATTGGAGTCTGTTATAGGCCTCCCAGTGTTATTGAGGAGGTGGAGACTCAGCTCCTTGCACAGATGGAAAGGGCTGGGACAGTGATAATAATGGGGGATGGTAACGACCCGGAAAGTGACTGGAGTAATGGCACTGCAGGTGTAAACACAATACAACACCTCCTGCCCTCTATGGCCCAGAACAAGGGTGGATAGATGGACCCGGAACTTGAAGAAATTCCCACCAAGGCATCAAAGGTTGTGCGGCTCTAAACAAGGCTGGGGAAGCCCCACCAATACTGTAAAGCAAAACAAAAAGAAAGTACACCAACCTTGTGCATTACCTCAGTAAAATGTGATTTTATTGGATGTGAAAATCTCACAAACAGAGAAGTATAAGAAGCGTGTAAAGTCCTTAGTGAGACTTGACCAATCAGAGACCAGCGCGAGTCTAAACACGAGGGAAGTTTCTCAGAGTCGACGCGTTTCGAAGGGAGTCCCTTCTTCATCAGAGCTGACTTGGCAATGACAGCCCTCTTCAATATATACCCTGGGACAGAGGTTGGACCCTCCCACTTGGGTTGGGCAGTCCCGGGAAAGGAGGCGGGACAAAGGTGACATCACAACATGCTCACACAAGCAACAATACATTAAACATCAGGAGGTATAGTAAGAGACATTAGAAACATTCACCGGCATTAAAAGCTGTAAGAAATGCAGGGCAGTGTAATATATAGCATGAGGAGGTCATATAGTCTGTGTATATATATATATCCCCATATAATAAATAATGACATATTGGGAATGCTGCATTGGGGTTCATGGGAATAATATTGTTGGATCAGCAGAATGTATAAAAAGTAAAAATGAATGAACTGAATACATAATTCCTTTGGATAAAAGCCTGCTGGTTCCTCAATTGTTGGCTTCTTTCCATGGAGATAAATGTGAACACAAAGTAGGTATACACATACATTTCAATGGCAGCCAGAATGTCCTTGCTTTGTGTGGGCTGTCAGTGGGGTCATTGGGCAGATCGTTATCTTTAGATGTATGGAATATTCATGAGTAGTGTTACTATACTGGCAGCAGAGGAAGATCAAGTGCTGCCATTGCCAAATATGGCTTCTGGAGGTGAATTGGAACGAACACCAATAGGTGCAAGGCTGTGGGGGCGCATGCGCAGTGAGGCGCTGCACGCTGGAGTAGTGATGGAGATGGGCCTCCGACGGGTGCTTTGCTTTCTGAACTCCTTTCTTTTATTTCTGTTGTTTTATTGTTCTCTTTATATCTTTGTTACATCTTTTTCTGTAAATATTTTAATTGCACCATTTTGACCTTTTTGGTAATAAATTCTATTTTCTGAAAAGTGTTGAACTGTCTCTAAAGTTTTTAATGCAAAATAAAGAATCCCTGTCTCTGAAGAGTGTTCCTGTATGTTATAAACCTCTGATATCCCTGTCCCTGGATGAGTGTTCCTGTATGTAATAATCCTCTGAATATCCCTGTCTCTGGAGAGTGTTCCTGTATGTGATAATCCTCTGAATATCCCTGTCCCTGGAAGAGTGTTCCTGTATGTGATAATCCTCTGATATCCCTGTCCCTGGAAGAGTGTTCCTGTATGTGATAATCCTCTGAATATCCCTGTCCCTGGAAGAGTGTTCCTGTATGTAATAATCCTCTGAATATCCCTGTCCCTGGAAGAGTGTTCCTGTATGTGATAATCCTCTGATATCCCTGTCCCTGGAAGAGTGTTCCTGTATGTAATAATCCTCTGAATATCCCTGTCTCTGGAGAGTGTTCCTGTATGTGATAATCCTCTGAATATCCCTGTCTCTGGAGAATGCTCCTGTATGTAATAATCCTCTGAATATCCCTGTGTGTGGTGACAGTGTATTACAGACACTTATACTAATATCATAGTGTTACTGGTAAGATTTGTGAGTTTCCTCCTTCGCTGTAAAAAGGAGGTGGTGGCAGTGTGAAGGGTTAAATGTGAAATTAACAGGACCCAGTAACAATCGCTCTCATGCTGCTGGCACATAGATTGCAGTCCCGTGAGCTGGAAAATCTTTGTGCAGCGTGCAGCTGAGAGTGGCATTGTTACGTATGTAACAGTGCGGTGTGAGATCGGCTGGTCCTTCTGTCACGAGTTGGTGAGAAGGGCTGGGGTCGGACGCTGCATTCCATCACACCATGCACATGAATGTCTACTGTATATATATATACACACATGTGTGTTGATGATCCGTGTGTGTGTATATATAGACATTCATGTGCATGGTAGTAGTTCTTGGAGAGTGCCAGTGTCAGAATGTCCGCCGCAGTCCCACTATAAGTCGCTGATCGTATTGAAAAAAAAATCCCATATATATACCGCCATTTGTAGACGCTATGACTTTCACGTAAATCAATTAATTTACACGTATTAGGATTTTTTTTAGCAAAAACATGTTGCAGAATACATTTTGGCCAAAATTTATGATGAAATTTGATTTAAAATTTTTTTACTGGATATGTTTAACAGCAAAAAGTCCAAAATATTGTTTTTTTTTTCTCAAAATTGTCGGGCTTTTTTTTATAGTGCATAAAATAAGAAATGTACAGGTGACCAAATACCACTAAAAGAAAGCTCAATTGGTGGCGAAAAAAGGATGTAAATTTCATTTGGGTGCAGCGTTGCATAACCGCGCAATTGTCAGTTAAAGTAACGCAGCGCCGTAACGCAAACCACTTCTGTAACCGCTTCCTGATCACCCCTTACATATTTAAGAACTGTCAAGCCACCTCAGAAGCAGACGGCTGGAAGCCATCGTCAGAAGAGGAGCCTTTTTTATTCTTTTTTTGGGTCGGTGGTGACGGCGGGCATTGTGATTGACGTTGGATCCACTACGGGGGACAGTCTTTTAGATTTTTCTTTCAAAAAAGGACTTGTCCTGTCTTTTTGCACACTACACTTTTTGTTTTTTTGTGAATGTCGAGGGGTACCCTGTACCCCACACTCATTCAACTACGGGGGCCGGATCTGGGGGCCCCCACAATCACCAGCCAGGATTTTGGGGAAGAGGACCTTGTCCCAATCAATATGGGGACAAAGTGCTTTGCGGGGAGCTATCCCTGCCCCAAAGCATCCCCCCATGTTGAGGGCATATGGCCAGGTATGGTTCAGGAGAGGGGTGTGTACGCTTGTCCCTCCCTTTCTTGACCTGCCGGGCTGCATGCTTGGATAAGGGTCTGGTATGGATGGGAGGGGGGAACCCCCACACCATTTTTTTTTAATTTTGGCGTGAGAGTTCCCCTCAAAATACATACCAGAACCCAAGGGCTTGGTATGGATGGGAGGGGGACCCCGCATAATTTTTTTTTTTAATTGCCGGTAATTCTTTTACATTCAGCTGTCAGTGGGGAACTCCGCTGACAGCTGAAACATTAACACATGGTTGTCACTACTAAAATCCCGCATGAGTTATTTTATCAAGTCATGCGGCCTTTTAGTAGTGAAAACCAATGCAGCGTTCGTTTTTCAGCTGTCACCGGAGTTCCCCACTGACAGCTGAATATAAAAGAAAGAATTGGGGGCAATTACAAAAAAAACAAACATGCAGCCTGGCAGGTCAGCACCCCCCCAAACCATACCAGGCCACATGCCCTCAACATGGGGGAGTGGTTTGCGGCAGGGGGGCTCCCCTTGTCAAAGCACCTTGTCCCCATGTTGATGGTGACAAGGGCCTCTTCCCCACAACCCTGGGCTGTGGTTTTGGGGGTCTGCGGGCAGGGGGTTTATCAGAATCTGGAAGCCCACTTTAGTAAGGGGTCCCCCAGATCCCGGCCCCTCCATCCTTAGTTGAATGAGTAAGGGGTACATGGGGTGGGGTCACATGCATGAAGTCCCCGGGTGGCCCCTCCCCTTACATATTTCAGAACTGTCAAACCAGCTCAGAGGCAGATGTCTGGAAGCCATCATCGGGAACGGACTTTTTTTTAATTCTTTTTTTCGGGTCGGCGGTGGCAGTGGTGGGCATCGTGATTGACGTTGGATCTACTGCAGGGGACATTCTTTTCATTTTCTTCTTTTAAAAACAGGACTTGTCAAAGACTGACTCCTGTCTTTTTTGCCACTACACTTTTTTTTGGTGAATGAGCAGGGGTACCCCATACTCATTCAGCTAGGGGGGTGGGATTTGGGGGCCCCCTTGCTAAAGGGGGCTTCCAGATTTCAGTAAGTCCCCCTGCTCGCAGACCCCCACAACCACAGCCCAGGGTTTTGGGGAAGAGGCCCTTGTCCCCATCAACATGGGGACAAGGTGCTTTGAGGAGGGGATCCCCCTGCCCCAAAGCACCTGCCCATGTTGAGGGCATGTGGTCTGGTATGGTTCAGGGGAGCTCGCTTGTCCCCCCCTTTCCTGACCTGCTGGGCTGCATGCACAGATAAGTGTCTGGTATGGATTTGGGGGGGACCCCACATCATTTTTATTTAAAATTTTGGCATAGGGCTTCCCCCCTAAACCCAGACCCAAAAGGCTTGGTTTGGATGGAAGGGGGGACCCCACGCCATTTTTTCATTAGTTTTTTAATTGCTGACCTTTATTTTTAGATTCAGCTATCAATAATATACAGTATATTATCTAGATCTTCGAAATATGTAAAACCATTACAGAAATCATTATAAAGGATAAGAAACAAAAACAGAATCAATAGAACTAAGGAAACCAAATGAGAATACAAAGATATGCCTGGCTACAAATCGTTCTGGTTGTCACACACAGGAGACGTGACCGAGTGCCGTCTGTCAGAGGACTCCACACTGAGATTTACTATTGAACAGCGTCTAAAAAGAAAGCGCCAGCGGCAGATGGCTAAAATGTGTTCTGCACATGCTCAGTTCTATCCCTGCATAGATGCTGGAAAAGTGTCTAGTTCTTGACTGTTATGAATTCCCTAAAAAACTATTTTTTACCCACTGAAATATTTTTTTGAAAAGTAATATATTTTTTAAATGAAGTCCAGATACTGTATATGGGAAAGCAAATTTCAATGTGAACGTTTCTGCAGTGATTGTTCATTGTGTTAGACGTGCTTCTAGGACATCTGCTTTCTTAGACGGATTCCTGGATTGGCCTGGTTAGTAAATTCCCTTTCCCGTCTACTTGTTAGACTTTCTCTTTAGTAAATGTCTTTGCTGTCTAAAAGTAGACGGATTTCAACCACGGAAATGTGTCTAGACGCCGTCTATGTACATTAGTAAACCAGGGCCAGTGTCTCTAGGGTGATGACAGAAAGGTCGGCCATTCTCCAGTTCCTGAACCCTATGGATAGCACGGCCTCCTAGGAACAAAGAGTCATAGAATCGGCTCCTGACTGTCTACAGAGATGTGTGGAGTGACTGCTTGACAGCCTGCTGGCACAGCGAACAGCGATGTCTGTGTGGTGGCCGGACAGTAACAGCCCCGCTGCAGACAAAGACTGATGCAATCCCGGGGTGGTAGTTGGCATCACAGCTATGAAGAACCACTACCCAGAGTCCCTTGTCCACAGGCCCACAATCCTTTTCTTGAGCAGAAGGGCAGTCTCCTTGTGTCCAGCTCTGAATCTCGTACCAAGAAAGCCAGCCTGAAACTTGCAGTAGAATATATCTGCTCTCCCAGAATCCTTCTGGTTCGCCTCCTCTCTGGTAGTTGTAGTTCAGTCAGCACTCAGGAATACAATATGTATTGGCTATAGGACTACAGGTCCCAAGATCCTCTGCTGTAGGAGAATTGGGTCCACTCTACTAACAGGAAGTGAGGTAGCCCTCCCACCACTGGGCACTAGGGGGAAAAGGCTTCATTATAATCCCATCTGTAAGTGTCCCGGTATTGCTTAATGACATAGCCGACAGCTGGCTACACTGCTCATTGGATGTCCTGTAGGCAGGAAGGGTGTAGAAGTGCCTGGGGGGCAGGAAGGGGGTAGAAGTGCCCTGTAGGCAGGAAGGGGGTCGAAGTGTCCTGTAGGCAGGAAGGGGGTAGAAGTGCCCTGTAGGCAGGAAGGGGGTAGAAGTGTCCTGTAGGCAGGAAGGGGGTAAAAGTGCCCTGTAGGCAGGAAGGGTGTAGAAGTGCCTGGGGGGCAGGAAGGGGGTAGAAATGTCCTGTAGGTAGGAAGGGGGTAGAAGTGCCCTGTAGGCAGGAAGGGGGCAGAAGTGCTCAGTAGGCAGGAAGGGTATAAAAGTGCCCGGAAGGCAGGAAGGGGGTAGAAGTGTCTGGGGGGCAGGAAGGGGGTAGAAGTGTCCTGTAGGCAGGAAGGGGTAGAAGTGTCCGGTAAGGAGGAAGGGGGTAGAAGTGCCCTGTAGGGAGGAAGGGGGTAGAAGTGCCCTGTAGGCAGGAAGGGGGTAGAAGTGCCCAGTAGGGAGGAAGGGGGTAGAAGTGCCCTGTAGGCAGGAAGGGAGTAGAAGTGCCCGGTAGGCAGGAAGGAGGTAGAAGTGCCTGGGTGGCAGAAAGGGGGTAGAAGTGCCCGGTAGGCCCCTAACAATAGCATCAGAGCAGCAAGGTCACTTTGCCCCCTGGCTCAGTCCTCTATGGCTCCGGGGCTCAAGAGCTGTCTGTTTCTGTCTTACTCCCTCCTTCCTCCCCATGAATTGCAGGGTACTAAGGAAATGCAGCAGAGTTCCCAGATTGTTGGCCTTGTCCAGAAGCCCCTGTCCACCAGACAAATACCCAGTGTGCCCTAAGGCCAGTCCGGGCCTGCCACCAACCTTGTAATGGTGAGGGATGGTGTGACCTTCCTGTGTGGAATCCCTGGAATACAGAGGATGGGGACATCTCTCTGGTGGGTTCCTGTAACTGGATGACTCCACCATGGTGTCCTGGTAAAGATCCTTGTGTTCTTCTGAAATCTATGTCTCCTCCATCTCCCCATCCTCCTCTTTTATCTCTTCTTTAACCTCAGCTTTAGGATCTCTCAGGTTTCCACTCTGAATATATAATAAAAATGCCATCAATGGTAACAATGCAGATAATGTACAGATCCTAATGATACTATCAGTGATTGTTCCTCATCTACCCGATGATGGTGAGGGATGGTGTGACCTTCCTGTGTGGAATCCCAGGAATACAGAGGACGGGGACATCTCTCTGGTGGCTTCCCATGACTGGATCCATCTGTAGGAAACACACACACTGACTGAATCCATTGTTTCTATGTGTTTATCAGATGATGGGGGATCTAGGTGGATCCTCCGTACTGCTCTCTCCTTTACAATAAAGTCTCCTCTTACCCGGTGATGTGAGGGGCGGCTGATTGTCCATCATGACATCCTTGTAGAGATCCTTGTGTCCTTCTAAATACTCCCACTCCTCCATGGAGAAATAGACAGTGACACCCTGACACCTTATAGGAACCTGACACACACAATGATACAGTCACCATCCAGACACATCCCTTGTCTGTTACTGGAGAATGTCCCAGAATTCCCGGCACCGCTCACCTCTCCTGTCAGCAGCTCCATCATCTTCTTGGTGACTTCTAGAATCTTCTGCATGTTGTGTCTCTCAGGGTTTAGGGAGTCACATGGAGGCACTGTGATGGTCATATGATCACCTGACTTCAGAAGAGGAAATCTCTGTATTGAGGAACCAATAGGAATATCATGTTAGACTCCCAGAATCCTCCTCACCTCTCCGGTCAGGTCTGTGTTTTATTAACCCCTTGCCTACCGGGCACTTATACCCCCTTCTTTACCAGGCCAGTTTTCAGCTTTCAGCGCTGTCGCACTTTGACAATTGCGCGGTCATGCAAGATTGTACCCATATGAAATTTTTATCATTTTTTTCTCACAAATAGAGCTTTCTTTTGGTGGTATTTAATCGCCGCTGGGTGCTTTACTTTTTGCGCTATAAACAAAAAAATTGCAAAACATTAAAAAAAAAAAAAAGTTTGTTTCTTTTATAAACTTTTGTGCGTTGACGAGGCAGCACCGATGGGCACTGATAGGTGGCACTGATAGGCAGCACTAATGAGGTGGCATGGATAGGCGGCACTGATAGGCAGCACTAATGAGGTGGCACAGATAGGCGGCACTGATAGGCAGCACTAATGAGGTGGCACGGATAGGCGACACTGATGATGGGTACTGATAGACAGCACTGATAGGTGGAACTGACTGGCATCACTGCTGGGCACTGACTGGAACAACCGCTGGGCACTGACTGGCAGCACTGCTGGGCTGCACTGATGGGCACAGGTGGGTGGCACTGGTGGCACAGGTGGGTGGGCACATTAGGTCCACCCTGCTAGTGCCAAGAAAATCTCCCCCACATCATGACACCACCACCAGCCTGAACTGTTGATACAAGGCTGGATGGATCCATGCTTTCATGTTTATGCCAAATTCTGACCCTACCATCTGAATGTCGCAGCAACCAGTCTGCCCATTCTCCTCTGACATTGACAAGGCATTTTCCTCCACACAACTGCGGCTCACTGGATATTTTCCCTTTTTTGGACCATTCACTGGAAACCCTAGAGATGGTTGTGCAGGAAAATCCCAGGAGATCAGCAGTTTTTGAAATACCCACACCAGCCTGCCTGGCACCAACAACCACGCCACATTCAAAGTCACTTAAATCCCTTTCTGATGCTCAGTTTGAACTTCAGCAAGTTGTCTTCGCCACATCTAGATGTCTAAATGGATTGAGTTGCTGCCATGTGATTGGCTAATTAGCAATTTATATTACCCAGCAATTGAACAGGTAGACCTGATAGGGTGGCCAGTGAGTGTATTTGGATGGTATTGGTCACACAATAGGATGTGGATGTGAGGGGGGGTAATAGGAGGGTTGCTGGACATCTAACCACCTCAATACCGGACACTTCCACCCCCTTCCTGACCAGACCACTTTTCAGATGTCAGTGCTGTCGCAGTTTGGATGACAATTGTGCGGTCATATACAGTACTATTCTAGGCGCTGCCTAGTCTGTGCAAAAATTGTGTCCCATTCCCAACGTGTCCAACTGCATGAAAATCCATCCAAATTCACAACCCTGTCCCCTCACAACTCCTATGATCTCCCTCCTCCTCCATCCTATGCTCTCTCACCCACATCTTTAATCTCTCCCTCTCTTCTGGCGCATTCCCCTCCCCTCTAAAGCACGCGCACATCACTCCCATACTTAAAAAGCCTTCCCTGGACCCCACCGACCTGAACAACCTTAGACCCATCTCCCTGCTGCCATTTACATCCAAACTCCTTGAGTGCTTAGTCTATAATCGCCTGAGTTCCCACCTCAACTACAACAACCTCCTTGATCCCCTACAGTCTGGCTTCCGTCCCCTACACTCCACTGAAACTGCCTTACTCAAACTCACTAATGACCTGCTAACTGCAAAAGCCAATGGCCACTACTCAGTGCTCATACTCCTCGACCTCTCCGCGGCTTTCGACACAGTTGACCACCTCCTCCTCAAAAAACTATACTCCCTTGGCCTCAGAGACTCCGCTCTCTCCTGGCTCTCGTCCTACCTATCACAACGCTCCTTCAGCATTACCTATAATGCTACTACCTCCCCCTCACTCCCCCTCTCTGTTGGGGTCCCTCAAGGCTCTGTCCTCGGGCCCTTTCTCTTCTCCATCTACACCTCCTCCCTTGGCCAACTGATACACTCTCGCGGCTTCAACTACCACCTCTCTGCCGACGACATGCAAATCTATCTCTCAACCCCCCACCTCACCCCCTTGGTCTCCGCCCGCATCACTAGCCTGCTGAACGACATATCAGATTGGATGTCATTCCACTACCTTAAACTGAACCTCTCCAAAACCGAGGTCCTAGTTTTGCCCCAGCCCATGTTCCCCCCCCGACATCTCCATCATGACCAACAATGCCACCGTCAGTCCCACCCCGCAAGCCAGAGTACTTGGTGTCATTCTAGACTCCAATCTTTCCTTCCAGCCCCAGGTCCAATCGCTAAAAAACTCGTGTAGACTCCACCTCCGCAACATCTCCAAAATACGCACGTTCCTAACTCCGGAAACTACCAAGCAACTCATCCACTCCCTCATCATATCACGACTTGACTACTGCAACTCCCTCCTCACTGGCCTACCTTACCACAGGCTATCCCCGCTTTAGTCGATCCTGAATATGGCGGCCAGACTCATCCACCTTACCAACCGCTCCGTTTCCGCCACCCCCCTCTGCCAATCCCTCCACTGGCTTCCGATTGCCCAACGGATCAAATTCAAAATGCTAACATTGACGTACAAAGCTGTCCATAATACTGCCCCAAACCACATCACCGACCTAATATCCAAATACCACCCAAAACGCACTCTCCGCTCCTCACAAGACCTCCTACTCTCTAGTTCCCTGGTCTCCTCCTCCCATGCTCACCTCCAGGACTTCTCCAGGGTGTCACCCATCCTCAGGAACTCCCTACCCCAATCCATCAGACTATCACCTACTCTCCTCTCCTTTAGGCGCACCCTGAAAACCCACCTCTTTAGGGAAGCCTACCCCACCCTCTGCTAACTGCTGATCTCCAGCGCACCAACCTTGCGCATTACCTCAGTAACCAAAATTTATTAATTGTAAAAAATATACTCACAAACAGCGAATAAAATCAGGCATGTAAGTCCTCACAGGGACTTGAAGATAACATGAGTCCCATCAGGGGAGTGGGTGTTCAGTACAGCTGACGCGTTTCGAAGGGGGTCCCTTCTTCCTCAGAGCTAACTGAACTGTGAGTGCTCTCTCCTATATATACTCCTGGACTGAACCTAGGCCCTCCCAACTGGGTTGGGCAGTCTCAGGTTAGTAGGGGGGGCCAAGATATCGTCAACAGACAATCACTATTTGTAATGCCATCAGAGAGAAATGATATAGACAAACGTAAAATATAAAATATATAAAACCACATTTTGCATACACCACTTAGTATGCATGTAATATATCAACTTAGCGATGACACCAATGGAAATGATGATGATAGATAATACATGATGAAACACCATTTCCATTGGTGTCATCGCTAAGTTGATATAGGAAGAAGGAAGAAGGGACCCCCTTCGAAACGCGTCAGCTGTACTGAACACCCACTCCCCTGATGGGACTCATGTTATCTTCAAGTCCCTGTGAGGACTTACATGCCTGATTTTATTCGCTGTTTGTGAGTATATTTTTTACAATCAATAAATTTTGGTTACTGAGGTAATGCGCAAGGTTGGTGCGCTTCTCGTTTTCATTTCATTCTGCAGTGTTGATTGGGCTTCCCCAGCCTTGTTTTGGAGCCACACAGCCCTTTATGCATTGGTGGACGATCCCTCCAGGCCTGGTTCCATCTGTTCGCCACCTGTCTGAGCCCTAGAGCGCAGGAGAATTCGTCTTTGATTAACTGCTGATCTCCTCCACTCTTCCTGCCACTCCATCCCTCACAGCTATTCCTCCTGTACCACTATCCCCTCCCTCCTAGATTGTAAGCTCCAAGGAGCAGGGCCCTCGAACCCCTCATGTATCGCGTTGTATTGTTATTGTACTGTCTCATGTATTGTCTCCCATTGTAATGTACAGCGCTGAGCGAACTGTTGGCACTATATAAATACTGTATAATGATAATATACACTGACATTTGTACATAATATACAAGAAAAATGTCCGACCGAAAGTGGCCCATCCACATGAGTCTCACCATTCGGGAATTACGTCACTGCAGCTGTCACTGACGCATTTCCCCTCCTCTAGGGGGCTCTAAGAGGATTGGCTGCTGGTGGTAGATGGTCTTATTTATACTGTGTGTCTCCATATTTCCAAGCCCACTTTCCCTTCCTGTCCTAACCCGGTGTCACCTCCGTTTCCTCCCGCGGCCTTGCGTGGTCATGCAACACTGAACCCAAATTACATTTTTATCATTTTTTAGACAGACAGAGCTTTCTTTTGGTTGTACAGTATTTATTCACCACTGAGGGGGGAGGCAGACAAGGAATGATAAATACGATCCTTCCTATGACTTGTTTGCTCTGAGGCAGTGCTGTGAGGTCAATGTTGGCTCAGCATGAGGTCCAGGAATGGGAACTTGCTGACTTTTGGCCGGAGTTGCTGGATAATCTGGACAATTGCCAGAACTCCGGCTGCAAGGCTCCAATCTCCAGCAGCCTGCTGACTGACAGGAGTGACGTCACTGTCACTCTCTGCAGTAAGAGAAGGGATTGGATTAGATAGCACAGCGGTTCTCAACCTGGGGGTCGAACGACCATTTCCCAGGGGTCGCCTAAGACCATCGGAAAACACATATTTCCGATGGTCTTAGGAACCGAGACACCGCTGCTGTCTCCGGCGATGTGTGGGCGGGATGATATGCTGCCCCTGTCACCGCCTCCTCGCCACTGATTGGCCACCGGAACTGTAGCTCAGGAGAGGCACACAGGCGGCCAATCACCGGCGAGAAGGTGGAGCTTGGAGAGGAGGAGCCGAGCGGCAGCGCGCGGAGATCGAAGAAGATCGAGGGAGCTGCAGGAACGAGTGAAGAGAGAGGCCAGAGAAGGAAGACAGCTGACAGGTAAGTGTAAATTTTGCTGCTGCAGCCAGGTATGCAGGCTGTAGATGGGAGAGGGAGAGAGCGAGCCCAGGCTGGAGCAGGGGGTCAGCAAGGTAAGTATCATTGGTGTCAGTGGAAGGGATAGTGCCCCATCATTTGTGTCACTAATACCAACGATGGGGCACTATTCCTCCCCCCACTGACACCAACGATGGGGCACTATTCCTCCCCTCACTGACACCAACGATGGGGCACTATTCCTCCCCCCACTGACACCAACGATGGGGCACTATTCCTCCCCCCACTGACACCAACGATGGGGCACTATTCCTCCCCCCACTGACACCAACGATGGGGCACTATTCCTCCCCCCACTGACACCAACGATGGGGCACTATTCCTCCCCCCACTGACACCAACGATGGGGCACTATTCCTCCCCCCACTGACACCAACGATGGGGCACTATTCCTCCCCCCACTGACACCAACGATGGGGCACTATTCCTCCCCCCACTGACACCAACGATGGGGCACTATTCCTCCCCCCACTAACGCCAATGATGGGGCACTATTCCTCCCACTGATACCAATGGTGGGGCACTATTTCTCCCACTCATACCAATGATGGGGCACTATTCCTCCCACTCATACCAATGATGGGGCACTATTCCTCCCACTCATACCAATGATGGGGCACTATTCCTCCCACTGATACTAATGATGGGGCACTATTCCTCCCACTGACACCAATGATGGGGCACTATTCCTCCCACTGACACCAATGATGGGGCACTATTCCTCCCACTGACACCAATGATGGGGCACTATTCCTCCCACTCATACCAATGATGGGGCACTATTCCTCCCACTCATACCAATGATGCGGCACTATTCCTCCCACTCATACCAATGATGGGGCACTATTCCTTCCACTGACACCAATGATGGGGCACTATTCCTCCCACTGATACTAATGATGGGGCAGTATTCCTCCCACTGACACCAATGATGGGGCACTATTCCTCCCACTGATACCAATGATGGGGTACTATTCCTCCCACTCATACCAATGATGGGGCACTATTCCCCCCACTGATACCAATGATGGGGCACTATTCCCCCCACTGACACCAATGATGGGACACTATTCCTCCCACTGACACCAATTATGGGACACTATTCCTCCCACTGACACCAATGATGGGACACTATTCCTCCCACTGACACCAATGATGGGACACTATTCCTCCCACTGACGCCAATGATGGGGCACTATTCCTCCCACTGACGCCAATGATTGGGCACTATTCCTCCCACTGACGCCAATGATTGGGCACTATTCCTCCCACTGACACCAATGATGGAGCACTATTCCTCCCACTGACACCAATGATGGGGCACTATTCCTCCCACTGACACCAATGATGGGGCACTATTCCTCCCACTGACACCAATGATGGGACACTATTCCTCCCACTGATACCAATGATGGGGCACTATTCCTCCCACTCATACCAATGATGGGGCACTATTCCTCCCACTGACACCAATGATGGGACACTATTCCTCCCACTGATACCAATGATGGGACACTATTCCTCCCACTGATACCAATGATGGGGCACTATTCCTCCCACTGACACCAATGATGGGACACTATTCCTCCCACTGATACCAATGATGGGACACTATTCCTTCCACTGACACCAATGATGGGGCACTATTCCTCCCACTGATACTAATGATGGGGCAGTATTCCTCCCACTGACACCAATGATGGGGCACTATTCCTCCCACTGATACCAATGATGGGGTACTATTCCTCCCACTCATACCAATGATGGGGCACTATTCCTCCCACTGATACCAATGATGGGGCACTATTCCCCCCACTGATACCAATGATGGGGCACTATTCCCCCCACTGACACCAATGATGGGACACTATTCCTCCCACTGACACCAATGATGGGACACTATTCCTCCCACTGACACCAATGATGGGACACTATTCCTCCCACTGACGCCAATGATGGGACACTATTCCTCCCACTGACGCCAATGATGGGGCACTATTCCTCCCACTGACACCAATGATGGGGCACTATTCCTTCCACTGACGCCAATGATGAGGAACTATTCCTCCCACTGATACCAATGATGGGACACTATTCCTCCCACTGACACCAATGATGGGGCACTATTCCTCCCACTGATACCAACGATGGGACACTATTCATCCCACTGACATCAGTGATGGGGCGCTAGTCCTCCCACTGCAAAATTACAGTTATGAAGTAGCAACGAAAATAATTTTATGGTTGGGGGTCACCACAACATGAGGAACTGTATTAAGGGGTCGCGGCATTAGAAAGGTTGAGAACCACTGAGATAGCAGGAGGATGGTGATGGTGGAGTACAGAGCTGTTGGGGAGTCGGTTCTCTCCAATGGCAGCCCAGTGTGGGTAGGAGGACAGTAGGGGGGTTCTCTTGGTTGCCAAGTATTTTCTGGTATCCAGGACATTGTACAGAGTGGTGGTGGGTTCCTGGGACTCTGAATTCCAGCACCGGGCACTGCCAGAGCCTGTGTCATGGGAGGTATTGGAGTGTCTCCTGAATATGTATAGCAATGACCCCTGACTAACTTTTAGGCGATACTGCGGAAACAGACCTCCTCTAAGGACAAGTACCCACAAAGGGCCCGGAGTCCTTCAACTACATTACCTCCTTAAGGCCCTGAGCTCCACTACCTCTTCAGGGGCCCCAAAGTTCCTCATCCTCAGTACCCCCTGAGAGACCCCTCAGCTCCTCTACTTCCCTCAGACATATTCTTCATGGCCGGCTGGGGAATGTTTTCTTCCTCCTGAGCAGCAATGTAAGGGGCTCTATGCTCCATACTCCTGACCCCGGCACTCCATCATTGTGTTGGCTGCATAGTGTAATGATTGCCCATTGGCTGCCTGTGTAGTGTCATCATTGCCCTTTGTAGGCCATGTATGGTCAGGATGGTCCTTGTCTTGTCTATTTATTGTCAGTGCTGTTTGTTTAGAGGACCATATTACTAGAATTTATCTCCACAATGAGGAGAATGTTCCGGCCCCGGAAGTGGGGGAATGTTCTGCCCCTGAAGGGGTTCATCTGGGTTCCCACACTATATATGTGTGTATCATCATCTGCTGGACATAAAAGACATCACAGTGACTATGGAGGAAGAGGACGGACATGACTATGGAGGAAGAGGACAGACATGACTATGGAGGAAGAGGATGGACATGACTATGGAGGAAGAGGACGGACATGACTATGGAGGAAGAGGACAGACATGACGGGGGTCACTGGGTGTAAATAGAACATTACCTCCTCTGCTGTCACTTCCACCAACATCTCCTCTCTGCTTCCCTTCCTCATGTAACCTCCAGTCTTTATTTCAGATCACTTCCTGTCTGTACCTGACATCACTTCCTGTCTGTACCTGACATCACTTCCTGTCTGTATTCCATAGAGACCTTCTGTTTGGGTATAAGTGAGATCACCACCTTGTGGATTTCAAAGGAACTGCAGCCCTGAGAACCATCTCAGAATATCCATTCCTGTATATAATATACCTTACAGGGCTGCCAGGGAAGTTCAAAAATAAATAAAAAAACTAAGAACAAATAAATCTAGCTCTTATGCAAGCAACAGCCTAACAAAGATATTTTATTATTTATAGAAAAGTTTCAGAGACACAGAATACAAGGTAACCCATATGGAAGAAAAAATATATTTGAAATATATTTTAAAAATATTATTCCCAAATATTTGAAATGCTCCAATTTTGGACATATTCAATATATTTCAATTAAAAAAAAAAAAAAAAAAAAAAAAAAATATATATATATATATATATATATATATATATATATATACATATATACACACATATATACATATACACACATATACACATATACATACACACTGCATGTTGAGATGCATTTTCATTACAAAATATATGCAAATATTTTTAAAAATACATTTTTAAATATACTGCATGTCTTTAAAAATACAAGTCTACGATTTTGTAATGCATATACAAATATATGTAAAAATATATGTTAAAATGACTTTTTTATCTGTTAAAAAAAATGAAGAATATATTTTAAAAATATCTATTTTTAAAAACATACATTAAGCTATGTTAGAAGCTGGAAGGAACAAATCCCATCGAAACCGTACTGCCCAGGGGGTCACGGGGAAGCCATAATCGCGACGATTGATGAGCCCATATAGCCTTGGTAAGAGTCCCAGCATCAGAGAGTACTCTGGCAACTAGGGGGGCTTCCTAATTGATCCCGCTCAAACTCCTGGCTTTTAAACCATTTTTCTGGAAGCTGTCCAATAGTGGGCAGGCACCACACCCACCACAGGAGGAGCTAGCAGAAGGGTTCTGCGAGGACAACAGAGTCATGTTCAACCACCATATTGATTCCATATCGTTATCTAAAAAAAGTCACATTTTTCTTCTTATCTACCCTAAACTTCTTCTCATCTACCATAGACTTAAAGATTTCTAACTTCTCAAGCAAGTAGACATCTATACATTGGTTTTTATCTTCTAATGTGACATTCTAGATGTCATAAACACGTTCAATTCCATAAACAAGTTTTTATTTTACTCTAAGCAGAATATCTTGTGACTCTGTTCCTTTGGCTTGGAGAAATGACATCATGCCCCTGGCATTTGGGTAACAATGCTTTATTGTACAAATTACCCAAGAAACAAAGGGTTCAAGGCCAACACATTTCATAGGCATTACAGCGATTAATGTGGTAGAATTGTACTCACATCAGGACATCTCTGGGAATGTTGTCCCCAAGATGGGATAGTTTAGGCCATCAGTGAATTCTGTCTCCCACCATTTCTGAGGTAGGTGTTGAAGGAAGAAAGGATTGCATGAGATCACATGCTGATGGAGTTGGGCTGGTTGAATAGCTTCTGGGATGCCCCTTATTTTGATATTATATCTGCATGACCACTCTTCTAAGTCTGCTACTTTGGCTTTAAGCCAGGTCACATTATGGGCGTCCACTAATGAACTGTGTGATGAGGCGAATTCTCCCATTTTTTGTTCAATATGGTCTATTCTTCCTCCAAGTTCTCCTACCTCAACTTTTGAATTCTGTACGCGTCATCATATCAGAATGTAGGCACCTGGGAGCGAAATGAACATATCTTTCAGCTGATGAGATCGGACTCTGTGAAGCAGAGTGAGAGCCACCGGAGGAGGCCGGGGATCGGCCATTGGTGCCATCTTGAGATCTTCTCATCGCCAGAGGAAAGAAATGTGGCACATGAGATGTCTCTTTATATTTGCAGGTCATCCCCGGTGGATGAGTGAACAATCAGAATCTGCTAGGTGCTGAGTACTCGGTCAGAATTTGCCTCACTGATCTGGGATTCCTGGTGTTGGAGCGGAGCTTCAATCTCAAGTGGCCATACAGCACACACCCCCAAACTATTTTTTTTTTTAAATCGACCTCTAAGTGTTTGTGAAATCTTCCACCATTTTTATTCTTTTCCTGCTATCAATGGCCAACCCAGTCCCACACTTCATCCATGTCTTTGGGGACCTCTAATCTTATGAACTGTTTCTTACATGATGAAGATCAGCCATGGACAGGGGCGGACTCACCATTTGGAAACTTGAGCACTGCCCGAGGGCCCGGGGTCAGTAGGGGCCCCATGAGATGCCCCTGGTACCTTTTTCATAGTCTTTTTTCAGTTTGGGCAAGGACACAGGGGCCCCATGAGTTGTCAGTTTGCCCCTAGCCATGGAGTATATCTGAGGTGTATATTAGGGTGTGCTTCTTCCCCACGAGAGCTGGGATGTCCAGCAACATTCATCTAGAAGACATTTCCCGCACTCAAGGCACTATTACACTTCCAGGGTTGTGTGGGATCTCCGATGTACAGGAAGACAGGACTTTGGTGAAGAAAATTTCCCTCACTTAGGACAGGAAAGTGGATTATCCCCCATGTGAGATCTCTGATGTGTGGAAAGATTGGACTTCAATGAAAAACATTTCCCACACTCAGGACAGGAATACGGCTTCTCCCCCGTGTGAGATCTCTGATGTGTGGAAAGATTGTACTTCTGTGAAAAACATTTCCCACACTCAGGACAGGAATACGGCTTCTCCCCCGTGTGAGATCTCTGATGTGTGGAAAGATTGTACTTCTGTGAAAAACATTTCCCACACTCAGGACAGGAATACGGCTTCTCCCCTGTGTGACAGCTTTGATGCCTGAAAAGATGGGACTTAACTGAAAAACATTTCCCACACTCAGGACAGGAAAACAGTTTCCCCCCCGTGTGAGATCTCTGATGAGTGTGAAGACTGGACTTTTTTGAAAAACATTTCCCACACTCAGGACAGGAATATGGTTTCTCCCCCGTGTGAGATCTCTGATGTCTGTAAAGATCGTACTTCTCTGAAAAACATTTTCCGCACTCAGGACAGGAATACGGCTTCTCCCCTGTGTGAGTCTTTTGATGTCTGACAAGATCTGATCTTTGTACAAAACACTTCTCACACTCAGGGCAGGAATGTGGCTTCTCCCCTGTGTGAGATCTCTGATGTGTGTAAAGATGGGACTTCTGTGAAAAACATTTCCCGCACTCAGGACAGGAATACAGCTTCTCCCCTGTGTGAGATCTCCGATGTTTGTAAAAACTGGACTTAAGTGAAAAACATTTCCCGCACTCAGGACAGGAATATGGCTTTTCCCCCGTGTGACATCTCTGATGTGTGTAAAGATAGGACTTCTGTGAAAAACATTTCCCGCACTCAGTACAGGAGAAGCTCTTCCCTGTTGGAAGGCTGGCCTGGTCCCGCACAGCCTGAGGTTCCTCAGGATACGAGGAATCCGATGGTCCATCTACACTGGGTGGTGCCGGATGGACATTGGAGGGAGCCGGGTTTTCTCCTGGACTATACTGTGTGATGTCCTCATCTTCTACTTTCCAGTCTGGAGACAAAGTGAGACAATCCTCGGAGGTTTTCCTCATCTCCCGGCCATGGACTAAAGTACAAAGACAAAGAGGATTACTAGACAGGAACTGATTGGTTCCCCCAAACCAGGACTCCGCCCACATCAGACAGCTTGGTCTCTGAGGAGCTTACAATTCCACCCTCAAGGGAACTAGGAAATGGCTCCTCTGATCTCCTACCAGGTCATTTCTTTATTCATGGACCTTAGTCAGAGAGTGAGGAAACAACCAGAACTGTCTTTTATAGGAGGGACAGTGATGAGGGGATTATAGGACGAGGGTCCCCACCCCCTCTATCACTCATCGCCATCTTCCCAACACAAGAAGTACTGCACTTCCTTATTTAGTCCATGATTTAATCATGAAGAACAGCGGGGCTGAGCCCCACCAGAGGTCAGAGAGTGAGGATGGGGGGAGAACAACCAAAATGAAGACTGGACTGATCCTGAAGACCACCATCACTGGGGTATTGGCTTCTCCCTCATTATCACTTTCTGTTTAAGGGTCCAAAGTTGGAGGATGTTATCACATTATTATCACCATGTAAAAGTCTGTGCTCCAATCACATCATCCGATATAAAATGTCCAGCTGGTAGGAAATGGGTGCAAAATTATTGAGGCCGATGTAATGTACAACTTAGTATAAAAGAAACAACAGTTAGGACTATACAGTATTAGTTTTCTTCTATATTCATCTGGTGATCTAGCCAGTAAATCTGCTGTTCAAAAAAACTCTACAGCAGAATGTATCAGTTTCAGGGATGAGGCAGAGCATTTACCACTGACTGGGGGCTTACAATGATCAGCTTTTATTTATTCATGTAAAACTGTTATCCCAAAAGGAAAAAAACTGTTTGATGAAACTGATTATGAAGTGTGAGCTGGAGTTTGACTTTAATTAGTTACTGTTTTTAAATCTGCTAATAGATCTAACACTCCCCTCCCCCCAGACTGACTATGTTGCTGTTTCCAGAGTGGGGGCGCTCTGTACAGGAGGCGTGTTACTGGCCAGATCACCAGGTGAAAACAGACGTGGAATATGAACAAAGCACTGCCTAAGGGTCCGGGGTCAGTAGGGGCCCCATGAAAGGCTCCACACATTTCACACAGTGGCAGTATCTTTACATCTGTCTGAATAATGTGTCCATCTGCAACCAGGACACATTATTTAGACAGGAATGTGGCTCAGAGCGGGGGGGGGTCCGAGATGGGAGCAGATAAGGAGCTGGGACTGTCAGTGATGGGGGGGAGAGCAGGGGAGGAGGCGACAGCAGCAGAAGCCCCCAACAAAAGAAGTAACTTATATTAGGTGAATAGACACTGACTCCATCACCACTGAGTCTCTCCCCCTCTAGCTCTACCCCCCTATCTATCCCTCTCTCTCTTCCTCCCTCTGTCTCCCCCCTCCCTCTCTTTCCTTCCCCCCTCTCTCTTCCTCCTTCCCTCCTCCCTCTCCCCCTCTCTTCCTCCCTCTCCCCCCCCTCTTCCTCCCTCTCTCTCCCTCCCCCCTCTCTCTCTTCCTCCCTCTCTCCCCCCCCTCTCCCTTCCTCCCTCTCTCTCTCTATTCCTCCCTCTCTCCCCCCTCCTGCCACACTCCCCCCCCTCTCTCTCCTCCTTCTCTCCCTCACCCTTCCCCCTCTCTCTCTCCCCCTTCCCTCTCCCCCTCCCTCTCCCCCTCCCCCCTCCCTCTCCCCCTCCCCCCTATCTCTCACTCCCCTCTCTTTCTCTCACCCTCACTCTCTATCTCACCCTCTCTCTCTCACCCCCCCTTCTCACCTTCCTCTCCCCCCACCTTCTCTCCCCTTCCTACATCTCTCTCCTACTTTTCCATCTCTCCCTTCCCTCTGTCTCACTACCCCCTCTTCCCCTCTTAGTTTATAACAGGGGTTTATGTCATATTTCAGTAAAAAATGCACGGTCCTATTTTCCATGGTCTGTCAGGAAACAAAAATGGTTATGGGGGGGTTGGCCCCCCTGTCAGGAAAAAGGCTGAGTGGGAGCTGAACAGCCACACAAGGCAATTCACCTCTCAGTCATCGGGCATCCTTACTGCAGAATGTAACCAGCAGGCATTCCCTACAGCTCACAAAAACCACATCCATTTTTGTGCATGTCGCATTTCTTTCTGTGCTGTCAGGGCCCAAATTATGTTCTTGCACACAGGCCCACTGCTTTCATAAATATCATCATAAAGATGACTGCCATGCCACCGCCATCTTTAAACCTGGAAGTGCCCAGCAGCTTCTACAGAAAGAAGCCAGGAACAACCTTGCAGGCTATGCTGCGGTAGATATTTAAATACTCCCCTATGCAGCTGAGCTGCAATTTGCAGGTGAGGCATTGTGTGGGTGTGGCTTGAGTGTGGGCAGGGACATAGGGGGCCCCATTTTCTCCTATTGCCCAGGGGCCCCATGAGTTGTCAGTCAGCCCCTGCCCTCTATAGTGTGTACTTGTCTCACTCCAGAGCACTAAGTGTCATTTCTGTCTGCTGCCTCCTTCCTTGGCCATCAGCATGAATCAATTCTGACAAATCTTCCTGACACCAAGAGAAAAAAAGATAACAGGGGAGGGAGCTCCAGCACACAGCCTGTGATTGACAGCCTTATCTCTGTTCCTGTGTGAAGGGGGTGTGTCCCTTCCCTCCAAACGTCTCTCAAAGCTCACCTCACTGAGCTCTAAAGAGAGTGACTTCAACTCTCTGACCCTTTTTTCTGACTTTTCAGACACGCTGTATAAATTATGGACTTTGAACATATATAGAGGAGAGCGATAAAAAGGTACAACATATGTAGGAGGATTTGTTTTATCTCTGTGTAACAGCTGAGGCCAGTCACTGCACTGGGTATATGGAGGGTTTATAACCAATTCAACTGTTTATTTGAGACAAGTTGCAGAGGTCCCACACCGCTGCCTCCCATCTCCTGAGACTGCACTCAGTGACTTGGGTCTGAGACTATACAGACATATCCCTCCACCCGGCACAGCCAGCAGACTACAGAGCAAGTAATCCTGGGAGAAATATTCTGTCAGAGATCTTACTAGACCCGGGCATGGGGCAGAAGACCCAAATCACATGTCCCAGGAGCCTAGGTCTAGTAACGTCTATGGTGAACATCAACATTTTGCTGCCAGCTGAACCCCAGAACCTCCATAAATCCAGTCTAGATACATAAATTGTGTCTGCAGCACAGAGAAGGAAGATTATCCGAGAGAAATCCAGGAATACAGGACGGGGAACACAGCTCAGGAAAGTGACCAGGGGATTACAGGCTGATATCACCCAGTCCCCGCCCTACTCTGGACCAATCAGTGAGCAGTATGGGTGGAGGAATGGATTTAGTGTTCATGACCCACCTGTGCTGATCTCTGTAGGAGTGTCCTCCTCTATAAATGTCCCCGTTATTCCATCCTCCTCCATAGACTGCTGATCATCCCTCACATACGCCTCTTCTTCTTCTGCTTTCACCTCAAATTCTATATCGATTGGATCTCCACTCTAAATCAAGGAAATGAGAGAAAATATCATCTGTAAAATATAAGGTCACATAAAAATTAACAAGTCATCTCTACGAGTCTGTGATCTAGATGCTCCATCCCACCAACCTTGTAATAGTGAGGGATGGTGTGACCTTCCTGTGTGGAATCCCGGGAATACAGAGGACGGGGACATCTCTCTGGTGGGTTCCTGGTATTAGGTGGCTCCATCATATCCTTGTGTCCTTCTGAAACCTCCTCCATCACTCCATACTCCTCATCCTCCTCTTTGAATTCTTCCTTAACAACAATATTATCATCCCCGAGGATTCCACTCTGAAAGATATAATAAAACATTTATTGTAACAAACATGCTGTGTATAAATCACAACTACCAATAATTGTCATCATCTACCTGATGATGGTGAGGGATGGTGTGACCTTCCTGTGTGGAATCCTGGGAATACAGAGGACGGGGACATCTCTCTGGTGGGTTCCTGTAGCTGGATGACTCCACCATGGTGTCCTGGTACAGATCTTTGTGTTCTTTTAGAAGCTCTGACTCCTCCATCACCCCATCCTCATCCTCCTCCTCTTTTATCTCTTCTTTAACCTCAACTTTAGGATCTCTCAGGTTTCCACTCTGAATATATAATAAAAATGACATCAATGGTAACAATGCAGATAATGTACAGATCCTAATGATACTATCAGTGATTGTTCCTCATCTACCTGATGATGGTGAGGGATGGTGTGACCTTCCTGTGTGGAATCCCGGGAATACAGAGGACGGGGACATCTCTCTGGTGGGTTCCCATGACTGGATCCATCTGTAGGAAACACACACACTGACTGAATCCATTGTTTCTATGTGTTTATCAGATGATGGGGGATCTAGGTGGATCCTCCGTACTGCTCTCTCCTTTACAATAAAGTCTCCTCTTACCCGGTGATGTGAGGGGCGGCTGATTGTCCATCATGACGTCCTTGTAGAGATCCTTGTGTCCTTCTAAATACTCCCACTCCTCCATGGAGAAATAGACAGTGACACCCTGACACCTTATAGGAACCTGACACACACAATGATACAGTCACCATCCAGACACATCCCTTGTCTGTTACTGGAGAATGTCCCAGAATTCCCGGCACCGCTCACCTCTCCTGTCAGCAGCTCAGTGATCTCTCTGGTGACTTCTAGAATCTTCTTCTTTCTCTCTTCTATCAGGGAGGGAGGTGGAGGCAATGTGATGTCATATGATCTCCAGACTTCACAGGAGGAAAACTCTACATCTGAACACAAATAGTCACATCAAATGATATTCCCAGAATCCTCCTCACCTCTCCGGCCATTTCTCTGTTTATTAAAGCCCCACTTCAGAATGAGGTATAAGTTATCCCCACAGGACCCCCATGTAACTCAGGATAAAGCTTGGTGTAAGCAATTCTAAAGTCATTACTTATGTCACAGGACAAACGGTCCCACTTTGTTAGTGAGAATAGCAAGTAACTGCTGACAAGAACATCAGAGAAAAAAGCCAGATGGAGGGACATTGGGAGGAGGAGCTGTGAGGTCAGTGTGATGTCATAGGATTCTCTGACTCTGGATGGAGGGACATTGGGAGGAGGAGCTGTGAGGTCAGTGTGATGTCATAGGATTCTCTGACTCTGGATGGAGGGACATTGGGAGGAGAAGCTGTGAGGTCAGTGTGATGTCATAGGACATATAGACTCTGGATGGAGGACATTTGGATGGGGAGATTTGAGGGGTCCTCTATATGAGGCTCCCATACAAACCAAATCCTTGTTCCTGGGTGCGTCCTACCTCTCCTAAACTGAAGAGTGAACTTTGACCTTTACCATCCAGAAATCTGTCCAGAATCTGTGGAAGTAAGCTGTCATGTGATCAGGTGACGTGCGGAGGAACGGAGTGTAAATAGCAGACAATTGTCTCCAGAGCCCCTAATGGTGGGGATGGATTTGGCGGCGTGCTGGTGCCAAGTTTCCTCCCCCCAGGGTCACTGCAGGTGTGGAGAAAAGCTGTGTAAGAGGATATGGAGGAGAGATGAGGAGGAGATCCAGGAATCAGGAGAAAGGTCAGGGCAAGCAACAGACGAGCGCATCCAAGAGACCAAGCCGGGGTCACTACACAGAAAATCAATCCAAGGAAACAACAGGCAGGACGAGGAATAGCAAGAAGGAGCTGAGAGACAAATGAGAATATTGCTCAGCCAATGGGAGATGATCTCAGCATGACTTCCATCATGAAGGAGATGAGGGGGAGGAAGTCACTGAAGGTGACCATAGATCCATGGAAATTCAGCTGGTTCAGCAGGGATCGCTCACATTTCCATCCATGTGTGGCCACTGCCAGATAAAAGCCACTCCCCCAGCGGCTGCAGCCAATAGCTTCAGTGCTGATCTGTGTATTCTGAGAGCGGAGGAGTCCCCCCATTGTCAGAATACAAGAGTGCAGCGGGGAGGATTCCCCCATCCACCTCCAATGTGTGGATGGGGGAATCACTTCAGTTTTTATGTTCATCCTGCTGGCTGAACGATAAAACTGAACCATGTAGGCCAGCTTTGGGAGCAAATATATTATCATCAACTCCTCCCCCTGAAGGGGTTCATCTACGTATTACCTTCTCTGCCGCAAGATCCAGGAATGTTGACTCTCTACTTCTTCCTGATTCACCTCTCCCCTGGAACTTCCTGTCTGTACCTGACATCACTTCCTGTCTGTACCTGACATCACTTCCTGTCTGTCTTCCATAGAGACTTCCTGTCTGGGTAGAAGTGAGATCCCCACCTTGTGGAGCTCAGAGGAACTGCAGCCCCGAGAAGTGTCTGGTAGTGTGACCCCGGCCTTGTGCTGGGTGTGTATGGACTGTAGATCCTTATAGAGGGGTCACCTCCACTCCCACCAAGGGGGACAGAAATATATGACTGCTCGGGGGAGGGATTTTGGCCCCTCTGATTTTGCAGTAAATGTGATTGCATTAGTCCCGTTGATTTTCGTATTTCCATGTAATAAAAGGTGTCACATGATGTCGGGTTCCCCTTTCTCTCCTCCCTGAGTGTGTATTTAGAGGCGGAGCTCCTGCTGGAATGGCAGTCGGAGGTGGAGTCTAGGAGGGAGACTGACAGAACCCGCAGCAGACTTGCAGGAGTGAGCGAGGAGGATCCGGTTCCTTTACCATCGGAGATGAGGAGAGTGTGAAGGATGTTTCTGACTCTGGGAGCTGAAAAGCTGGGAGTCCTATTGGTGTGGTGAGGGGGAAGCACTACTAGGGGGCGCCCTCACCATCCCGTGTACAAGAGGTGGAAGAAGGCGTGGCTACACTACAGCTGACAGTTTGGAGGGCGGAGCACTTTCACACCTTATCAACTTGTCACTGATTGGTGGATTTTTGGAGTAAAATAAGTGGATTGAAGTAGATGCAAAGTGGAAGCGGTGGACTTGCAGAGAACACTATACTGAGCACACAATATTGTCTGTCTCCATGGATTTGCACAGGATTTGAGATGATTTCCTATAGCAGCAAATCTGATGAGATGAATGAAGTGGGTGTAAAGTGGAAGCAGTGGATGTGCAGGGAGCAGCATCTTGAGCACAAAGCACTTTATGTTGTGGATGGATTTGCACACGGTTCAGTTTCCTTCATTTATTGATAAACCCCATAAGACCAATGAAGTGGGTGTAAAGTGGAAGCAGTGAATGTGCAGAGAATAGGATTTGGAGCCCCGAGCTCTTTATCTCTGAATGTCTCCACATATTTGTAGTGTATTTGTGATGATTTCTGTGCACACACAATAGGACAGCGCTGTGACACATAATGCTCTTCTAGATGACAGGGAATCCTTCCCTTTGTTACAGCAGCAGTCCGCTAGAAGGTTTTTGTAGGTTTGGAGTTGTTACACATAGCGCGGGTTTTATCCATTTATAGTGATGACATCATTGCCCAAATCTGGGGGTCACCAGCCATTTCCACCATTTACTCCCAGCTGGGGGGCTTTGTATCCATATACCAGATGTTCTACAGGACTAAATCTGCAATCAATGTTACTGCAAAATCAAAGGGGCCAAAACCCCTCCCCCGAGGAGTCATATATTTCTGTCCCCCTTGGTGGGAGTGGAGGTGACCCCTCTATAAGGATCTACAGTCTATACCAGGGGTGGACTGACCATTTGGAAACTCAGGCACAGCCCGAGGGCCCGGGGTCAGTAGGGGGCCCCATGAGATGCCCCTGGTAACTTTTTCATAGGCTTTTTTGAGTTTGGGCAAGGACACAAGGGCCCCATGATCCCCTATTGCCCGGGGGCCCCATGAGTTGTCAGTCCACCCCTGGTCCATACACACACAGCACAAGGCCGGGGTCACACTACCAGACGCTTCTCGGGGCTGCAGTTCCTCTGAGCTCCACAAGGTGGGGATCTCACTTCTACCCAGACAGGAAGTCTCTATGGAAGACAGGAAGTGATGTCAGGTACAGACAGGAAGTCATGTCAGATACAGACAGGAAGTGATAACAGGTACAGACAGGCAGTAGAGAGGAGACATTGCTGGAAGTGGCAGCAGAGGTGGTAATAAGATGTTATTTCCTGTTTACACCCAGTAACCCCCGTCATGTCCGTCCTCTTCCTCCATAGTCGTGTGCGTCCTCTTCCTCCATAGTCGTGTGCGTCCTCTTCCTCCATAGTCACGTCCGTCCTCTCCCTCCATAGTCACGTCCGTCGTCTCCCTCCATAGTCACGTCCGTCCTCTCCCTCCATAGTCACGTCCGTCCTCTCCCTCCATAGTCACGTCCGTCCTCTCCCTCCATAGTCACGTCCGTCCTCTCCCTCCATAGTCACGTCCGTCCTCTCCCTCCATAGTCACGTCCGTCCTCTTCCTCCGTAGTCACGTCCGTCCTCTTCCTCCATGGTCACGTCCGTCCTCTTCCTCCGTAGTCACTGTGACGTCTTTTATCTCCAGCAGATGATGATACACACATGTATAGTGTGGGAACCCAGATTAACCCCTTCAGGGGCAGAACATCCCCCCACTTCCGGGGCCGGAACATTCTCCTCATTGTGGTGAGGTGGTCTTCTCATAGGAGTGAGCTGAGCTCTCCTGGGTTCGGTTCCAGTGTTGCTCAGTGAACTGGCTGAACTCAAACCTTCCTGAAGTCAATGGGAGCCAATGCACAATAGTTGGGCTAATAGACAAGGGGGTGTCAGACAATCACCCTGAGGGAAATGTACAATGCAGGAATCCAGTTGGCCGGGAGCAGGGAGGTTTTAAATGGTTAAAGTGAAACATTATAAATGTCCAACACCTTTAACCCTTTGCCTACAGGGCACTTTTACCCCCCTTCCTGCCCAGGCCGATTTTCAGCTTTCAGCGCTGTCGCACTTTAAATGCCAATTGCACGGTCATGCAACACTGTATCCATATGACATTTTTATCATTTTTTTTGAGACATCTAGAGCTTTCTTTTGGTGGTATTTAATCACCTCTTTTTTTTTATTTTTTGCTAAACAAATCAAAAACCACTGAAAATTTTGAAAACAAAACATTTTTTCTTAGTTTTTGTTCTAAAATTTTGTATATGAGTGATTTTTCTCATTCAATGATATGCGCTAATGAGGCTGCAGTGATGGGCACTGGTAGGTGGCACTGACAGGCATCACTGATGGGCACTGAAAGGCAGCACTCATATATGGCACTGATTGGTGGCACTGACTAGCACTGATAGGCGGCACTGACTGGCACTGATAGGCAGCACTGATGGGCAATGATAGGCGGCACTGATAGTCGGCACTGATGCGCACTGATAGGCAGCACTGAAAGGAAGCTCAGATATGCACTGATATGTGGCATTGATGTGCACTGGTAGACATTGATATGTGGCATTAATGAGGCACTGATGAGCACTGACAGTTGGCATTGATGAGCACTGACAGGTGGCACTGCTGGGGCTACACTGATCATCAGGGCACACTGATCATCAGTGCCCTTATGATCAGTGTACATGTTCCCTCTGAGGAATGCTGATTACCAGCTCTCCTCTCCTCTGTCAGCGTGACAGCTCGTGAGGAGAGAAATGCCGATAATCGGCATTTACCTATTTACATGCAATCAGCTATGATTGGACACAGCTGATCACATGACAGCCAACATCTTCGGCTCTGTCTCTGAGGGACACAGCGCACCACTGGTTGCCTTGCTGCGCACTCCTGGAGCCGTGCACATGTGGTTAGAGTGGGTGGATGTCATATGACGTCCTCCCAGAACGACAGAACAGGCTTGTGCTCAACATTACCTTATATGTTGGGTGGGAGGCAGTTAAATGACATTTTTGGGGAGTGTTCTAATCTTGGGGGATTTCCTAGTAATGGGGTTGTCCTATTCCTGGGAGGGTTATTTTAATCCAGCGGAGTATCCTAACCCTGGTGGATGTCCTAATCCTAAGGGACGTCCTAACCCTGGGGTATGTCCTACTCCTGGGGGGGGTTCCTACTCCTTGGGGGGGGTTCCTAATCCTGGGAGGTGTCCTAATCCTGGGAGGTGTCCTAATCCTGGGAGGTGTCCTAATCCTGGGGGTTGTCCTAATCCTGGGGGTTGTCCTAATCCTGGGGGTTGTCCTAATCCTGGGGGTTGTCCTAATCATGGGAGGTGTCCTAATCCTGGGAGGTGTCCTAATCCTGGGAGGTGTCCTAATCCTGGGGGTTGTCCTAATCATGGGAGGTGTCCTAATCCTGGGAGGTGTCCTAATCCTGGGGGTTGTCCTAATCATAGGAGGTGTCCTAATCCTGGGGGTTGTCCTAATCCTGGGGGTTGTCCTAATCCTGGGGGTTGTCCTAATCCTGGGGGTTGTCCTAATCCTGGGGGTTGTCCTAATCATGGGAGGTGTCCTAATCCTGGGGGTTGTCCTAATCCTGGGAGGTGTCCTAATCCCCCCTGTGAAGGGACATCTCTGATGTACAGAAAGTGCTGCAACAGCGCTGATACTTACAAAGGAAATAGTGTTTAACCATTTGTCTACCAGCAACTTCCTGGTTTACAGGAGAGCACGCCGCCCCTTGCTGCTCACGCTGTGGTTGGACACAACATGAGTTTGTCAGTAGGCTTGCAACCAATGATTGTGGTTGTGAACCTGCTGATAACTGTGGCCAACCACAGCACAGAGATCAGGGTGTTAGTGAACACACATCAAGATTAGAGATGAGCGAAGTATTCAAAAATTCGATTCGGCGAATTCGTGGAATAAATTCGATTCGAGGCGAATATATTCGCTGCGAATTTAACTTATAAAAAGGGTGTTTCTAGGCTTCAGAGAGCCTTTATATTAGTGCAGAACACTGTACCTTTAATTTAAATGCCCTTGGAGTCTGCTGGGGAAGAGAAATAATACTGTCAGTCAGTATGACATGCAGATGAGTGCCGTCGATCTTAGAATCACCGCACACTTCACTCATTTGGGCAGTCACGGGGCCAAAACCAGAGTGTGGAGCCACAGTGTGGCGGTGGAGGCAGCAGCAATGGGAGGCCATACAGCACCCTATGACAAAATGGAACCCACCAGCAGTGTGAGGAGACCTGAAAGTGGCACATGGCAGAGTGTGGCGATGGAGACAGCAGCAATGGGAGGCCGTACAGGGACCCATGACACACTCTGGACCTGGCAGCAGCATGAGGAGGCGGTACAGGGGCCCATGACAGATTACGGGCCTGGCAGCAGCATGAGGAGGGCTGGGGCAGGCAGAACCGCCGTATCTTTATCACGGTTTTCCCAGGCCACCGAATGGCGACGCTGCATATGCTGACGCAACGCTGTAGTCCCAACATGGGCCCCCTGGCCACGCTTGACTTTCTGGCCACATAGTCGACATACGGCTACGTTTACTTCCTCGGGCGGGTTGACGAAAAATTGCCACACCGCCGAGTAGGAAACTTTGCCCCCGCTACTCCTCACTGGCTGACTGCTACTTCCTCCGTGCACACCGGCACCACTACTGGCCGTGGTGGTAGGCTGCAGTGGAGCTGGTGCTCTACTCCGTGGCCGTTTGCCTCCACTGACACTGCTGCGATCCTGCTGCCTCCTGGGCAACCCACCGACTGTTTTGCTCGCTGCCAAGCTGGCACCCTCTTCTCCTGATGATGCGGAAGCAATAGCCTGATGACGACGAGGCTGCCAAGTGCGATCAGCCTCATCATCATCAATTAGGGTCTCCGCCTCACTACTAGCCCCCTCGGCTGCGTGTGGGTCAGGAGACAGACCTGTCTCTAGACCGGCTACCGAGCCACTCTCCTCGCCAGTACTTCTTCGCCTGGCTGCTGAAGAGGCGGGTGTCTCCCCCCGTTCCTGACCGCCCTCTGTTAGCTCTTCCTCACTGTACAGTGGGGCTGAGCCCACAGCATGCGATACTTCGCTTGGTGAGGGAACACCAAAGGACAGGGGCAGGTAGAGGACACGTGATTTCAGTGGGCTTGCTCCCGGGCCATGCCAACTAACGGTTGTGTCTGACGTACCCACCGACCGTTGGCTGTAGGTGTCAGAGGTGACCTGGGAAGAGGAAGATGACCGAGTCAACCAATCGATGACGGCAGGGTTGTCGGTGGAGACACGACCGTTGGATGACACCGGAAGCACTGGCCTCTGGCTGCGACTAGTGCTGCCTCGACCCCTTCCTCTGCTGCCACGTCTGCTCGCTCCTGAAACATTGCCTCCTCTGCCACTCCTCTGCGTGTTGTCTGACATACTCTTTAATTCTATAAGCACCCCAAAAATAACGTAACGATTCTGTGTCCCTGAGTAACAATTCTGTGTCCCTGAGTAACAATTCTGTGTCCCTGAGTAACAATTCTGTGTCTGTCCCTGAGTAACAATTCTGTGTCTGTCCCTGAGTAACAATTCTGTGTCTGTCCCTGAGTACCAATTCTGTGTCCCTGAGTACCAATTCTGTGTCCCTGAGTACCAATTCTGTGTCCCTGAGTAACAATTCTGTGTCTGTCCCTGAGTAACAATTCTGTGTCCCTGAGTAACAATTCTGTGTCCCCGAGTAACAATTCTGTGTCCCCGAGTAACAATTCTGAGTCCCTGAGTAACAAATCTGTGTCTGTCCCTGAGTAACAATTCTGTGTCTTTCCCTGAGTAACAATTCTGTGTCCCTGAGTAACAATTCTGTGTCCCTCAGTAACAATTCTGTGTCCCTGAGTAACAATTCTGTGTCCCTGAGTAACAATTCTGTGTCCCTGAGTAACAATTCTGTGTCTGTCCCTGAGTAACAATTCTGTGTCCCTCAGTAACAATTCTGTGTCCCTGAGTAACAATTCTGTGTCCCTGAGTAACAATTCTGTGTCCCTGAGTAACAATTCTGTGTCTGTCCCTCAGTAACAATTCTGTGTCCCTCAGTAACAATTCTGTGTCCCTCAGTAACAATTCTGTGTCCCTCAGTAACAATTCTGTGTCCCTCAGTAACAATTCTGTGTGTGTCCCTGAGTAACAATTCTGTGTGTGTCCCTGAGTAACAATTCTGTGTCCCTGAGTAACAATTCTGTGTCTGTCCCTGAGTAACAATTCTGTGTCCCTGAGTAACAATTCTGTGTCCCTCAGTAACAATTCTGTGTCCCTGAGTAACAATTCTGTGTCCCTGAGTAACAATTCTGTGTCTGTCCCTGAGTAACAATTCTGTGTCCCTCAGTAACAATTCTGTGTCCCTGAGTAACAATTCTGTGTGTGTCCCTGAGTAACAATTCTGTGTCCCTCAGTAACAATTCTGTGTCCCTGAGTAACAATTCTGTGTCTGTCCCTGAGTAACAATTCTGTGTCCCTGAGTAACAATTCTGTGTCCCTGAGTAACAATTCTGTGTCCCTAAAGTCTCTTTGGCCCTAACTCTGTCCCTAATACAGAGAGGTCTGTCTCTCTTGAATGACCGGAGGCTAATTGAGAATTCTAAGATGGCCGCAATTTATAGCTCGACCATTACACAGTGCTGGCTGGCTGCTGATTGGCTAATGCGATCACATGTCATGAATGAATGCATTATGGGTCAGCGCGCCTTGTCTGCGCGCCTTCCCAGAGATCCCCGCTTCGTCGCCACACATGTCGCCGCCATTTTTGGAAAAATTCGATTCGCGCATCTGAAGTCTGCTAATTTTCGGATTTTTCCTAATCTTCGAAACAAATTCCACTTCGCCAAGTTCGATTCGCTCATCTCTAATCAAGATCTGGCTGCTTCTTCTCTCTGATCTCACTTACCGTTCAGAGCTGAGATCAGGAAGAAAATCCATCCAGTCTGGGAGTACAATCAGCACACATACACTTGTTAGGCACACAGTGAACCCCTTGATTGCCTTCCTGATCACCCATCACCCAGCCAGAGTTATTAGTACAGTGACAGTGTACAGTAATATCACAGATCTCTGTATTAGTGTCACTAGTGACATCAGTTAGTGTCCCCCCCAGTCAGTGTCAGTTACTGCCAGTCTCTGATTGGCCGCCACATTATCAGTCACACTATAAATCACTGATCACTAGTATAGTGTTTCTCTGGACCAGTATCCTGGTCACGGTCAGAACTATACTAGTGTCCCCGATGGAATGGTGTCCCCATAAATGCAGTGTTAGCAGGATCAGCCCTGATCACTGCCAGCATTTGCATTTAGCCCCCCCCCCCCAACAAATGCAATGTCGGTATAATTTTTCAGATCACTGCCATCTCTGATTCATTGTCTGCAAAACACAGTGTTATCAACATCTGAGCCTGATCTCTCCTACCACTAGAAGATCATTTTATTTCTAGCACACAAGCAGTCCCTGATTGCTAGCCAGGAGCTCTTTTTCCCATAGTCACCACTAAGTACCTGTAAATTTAGTGCTCAAAATGTCCAAAAAAAGGTTCCCTAGGGAGGCGTACAGGATTCCCAGCATGACAGATGAGAGTGAAGGGGAAGCCTCACTATCAGAATCAGGCTCAGATTATGAACCTGTAGAGAGCAGTGACACCCCAGCAGGTAGCTCAGATGATGGTGAAGAGGTCCCTGCTAAGATCAGGCACACCCAACCCCATTCCCAGGTTTCTGAGGTGCTAGAAATGCAGGATTATTCTCATATGCAGCAGAGTGCCAGTACTAGTACTGCGCTACCTTTTGGTGGATTGACAAGCACCAGTGGCCTAGTACTTCCTAGCCTTTTATACATCAGCACTGCAGTATTTCATGGTGAAGTGGTGAGTCCCAAGTGCAGTACAAGCTTGTGAGGCAGCTAGCATTTGTAGCATTATGCAACTGCATCCACCAAGAATTCAAGCACAGGCCTGTAGAGCCCATAGTGTCCGCCCAGAGGTGCCTGCAAACCCTAAATGACTTCCGCAGATTCAGCAGCACCTGTCATCCCCTATTCACAGCGCAGGGTTTAGGTGGAAACAGCAAACTTAACAGCGCCCCTTGATTTGTTTTTAACTGTTTTTCACTGAAGACCTCTACAATTTGATTTTGGTCAAAAGCAATCTATGCCCAACAATACATTGCCGCTAACCCAAATTCAGACTTTGTCAGGCCATTTAGGAGGAAACCTGTCACAGTTTTTAATTTAAAACTTCTTTGGGCCTAACCCTTAACATGGCCCTTACAAAGAATGAATTGTGCTCATATTGGTCCTCAGACCCGATTCATCATATGTCCGTGTTCTCTGCTGCAACAAAACATCGCAACAAAACATCTGCATAGATGAGTCCCTTGTACATTTTACTAGCAGGCTTGTAATCAAGCAATATCTCCCCAGCAAGTGTGCCAGATCCGGGGTCAAAATGTATAAGTTCTGTAAGAGAGCCACAGGATATACATACCACTTTAGAGTTGCTGTCACCCTTGTTAAATATGGGGTACCATTTGTACGTGAACAACCTTTATGTGAGCGTGCCACTTTTTAGACATTTGTTCCTTCAAGAAATTGGCTGCTATGGCACCATGCGAACTAATCACAAAGGCTTCCCCCAACGGCTTGTTAACACCCAATAAGAGAGGAGGAAAAAGCCTGCTTGTGGAATGAAGAACTACTTGCAGTAAAGTGGAAGGACAAATGTAATGTATTCATCCTGTCTTCCATTCACCCAGATACAACAGTCCAAATTTACATGGCCTCTGGTGTTGTTAAAAGGCCACTGTGTCAATGTAAAAATATACACAGATCAATTCTTCAGCTGATTGGTGTTCCTGCAAAGCAAACAAAAACAACTGTTAACAACAACACACAATAACAATATAAAATTAACTCATTAAACAACTTTTTTTTAACTTTCCTTTTTTTAACATTTTAACTGTTTTTGTAACTTAACTTTTCAGAACAATAACCTTTCCAGCCTTTGATTTTAGGTGCTCTTAAAATGTTACTGACTACCTAACTTCTTTAACCATTTCAATACCGGGCAATTTTACCCCTTCCTGCCCAGGCCAGTTTTCAGGTTTCAGCGCTCTCACACTTTGAATGACAATTGCGCGGTCATACAACATTGTACCCAAACTAAAATTTTATCATTTTCTTCACATAACTAGAGCTTTCTTTTGGTGGTATTTAATCATCGCCGGCGTTTTTATTTTTTGCTAAATTAACAAAAAAAGACCAAAAATTTAGAAAAAAAAACACGTTTTTCTTTGTTTCTGTTATAAAAGTTTACAAATAAATAATTGTTCTTCATAAATTTAGGCCGAGATGTATTCTGCTACATGTCTTTGGTGAAAATAACCCAAATTAGGATGTATTATTTAGTTTGTAGGAAAGTTATAGAGTTCACAAACTATGGTATAGATCTGAATATTGATCAATCCTGAAGTACTGACAGCCAATCTAATTTCTTGAGGTCCAAGAATGTCAGAACAGTACAGATATCCCCCAAATGACCCCTTTTTGCAGAGTAGACAGTCCGACGTACTTCATAAGAGGAATGGCGAGTTTTTTGAAGTTGTATTTTTTTTGTCATAATTTTTCGGAAAATGAAAAAATTAAAAAAATTATTTTCACTATTTTTTTTTTTACATACTGTCACCAGTGCAGTACAGTGTCATCATATAACTGGCATGGTGGTGATCAGGGACACTGACTGGTGACAGTATGAAAAAAATATATATATATATATTGTTTTAATTTTTTTTATTTTTTTATTATTTTTAATTTTTTATTACTTTTTTTATTTATTTAAGATTTTGTTTTCATATTTCACTATGACCAAAGTAGTAAAATGTTACCATAGTAACATTGTACTACTTCGGGGAAGTGATCAGCATTTTTTTTTTTTTACACAATTTGCTTATAGCAAAGAATTACTTTGCTATAAGCAAGCATTTACCTGAATGAAATCGATTCATTCAAGTTTTTTTTTTTTTTTTTGTGCTTAGCTGTGATTTGGCCACAGCTAATCACATGACATGTGCATGTGACCTGCTGTGACCATTCACAGCTAGGCACTAGTATACAATGGATGGCATGAATGAAGCCATCCATTGTATACAACTGTCATGTGACCTGCTGTGATTGGTCACAGCAGGTCACATGGTACCGGCAACGGGGGCCGGTACTCAGATCTGTCATCGGCCGTGTCCGAGGTACACGGCCGGTGACAGATCACGCCGCTGCGTGGCTCTGCAACCGTGCGAACTGCGCATGTGCGGGAGCACGCCAAATGGTGTGCACCCGGAAAGCTGAAGCATTTTCGCGGCTGCCAAACGGCCATAGGCCAGGCGGCTAATGGTTAAAGATCTGTCCTGTGCTGAATTGTATGGACCCTTACACCGTGCCATGCTGTACCCTGGAGTTTCTCCCTTTATTCCATGTTTACCCAAGACACAACATCATTTTTGGGGTGACTTTTGTGTCGAGGTAGGTGGGAGGACAACAGGAAAATGCCTCTCTAACTGCATCTGGATTCGGGCTCTGGGCCATAGCTCCTTCTGGATACAAAAGAGACGTGATGATCTCTTCCTGATATTTTAGGAGGAATCCAGTTCTTCCAGTAGCTTTGTAAGTAACAAAATAATTGTATAGAGCCAAATGATATAAATGTATAAACACTTTTTTGTAGCAATGTTTAGCTCTGCAGGTGGCTAAAAACAGCTTCATCATTTGGTCGCTGAAGTCTACACCTCCCACGTTTTTGGAAAATGGAAAAAAAATTATTTTTTATTTTCATTTTTCAAAACCTTGTGACAACAAACTTAGATGAGCAAAATACTCACCATGCCACTGATCAAATACCTTGGAGTGTCTACTTTCCAAAAAAGAAAAAAAGGGGTCATTTAGGGATGTTTGTACTATTGGGGTGGGGCATTTTAGAGTCTCCAAAACTGTGATAGGTAGTCAGGAAATCCAATGCATAATTAACACCCCTTGAAAGCCTGTATGTGGATAGGCTGTACCTGTTTTGGGGTGTAATTACACATATACCCATGGCATGTGTGAGAAATATCTAATTAAAGTGACAACTTTTGTAAAGAAAAAAAAATAAAATTTTTGTCATTCCAAAAACGTGGCAAAAAATAAAATCTTCCATGGATTCAACATGCCTCTCAGCAAATACCTCAAACTGTCTACTTTCCAAAAAAGAGGTCATTTGGGAGGTGTTTATACTGTCATGGCATTTTAGTGAAATGTGATAGGCAGTAGGAAAGTCAGAGCTGCTTAACCTCCCTAGCGGTCTGATTATGTCCATATTTCTGTGCTCAAAGCGGTACATTTTTTTGCATGGAAATATGTATTTTTTTATCGTAGGCCTGTAATTTTTAGGAATAACTCACTGAAATCTGTCTGAACAAGAGTCTAGTAAACATCCCGGGTATGTTAAAATTTGAAACACGAAATCATAAATTATAATTTAATAAATATTCATAAAAAATAATAATATAATAATAATAAATGTAATTCAATAATATAGTCAAACCAAAAACACTGAAATTTGAAATATAGCGCCAAGTTCGCACATCACTGAGCAAAGTCACAAAATCATTTTCAGTGTCTGATGACAAATTTCCCCACGAACCATCACTCAATTCTGTAAGTGGTTCTGATTTACTATCGCTGTTCTCTAGATGGTCTAAAACCACTTTTGACCTAAAAGGACGCTTTTTGGACGCCATGGACGTTTCTCAGTTTCCAGGCAGAAAGAACAGTAAAAATGCAGGCAGGGCGCCGGACAAAGCACTCGGGACAAAATGTATGTGAAATGGTTTGAAACAGTAATGGTTTACTATGTGATTTTAGTGAATGTCACTTTTAGAACTTTCAAATTTACCACCAGTTCTGTCCCCTGTATGTCCCGACGTCGCAGGGAATGGAACCCAGAAGACAGATGCCGGCATCGGCCGGAGGACATTACAGGGGACACTGCAGGAGGGACATTGCGGGAGCGCAGGACAAGGTAAGTGAAGAAGAGATCCCGGAGCAACGCTGCAGTGTATTCCCGAGTGTAGCTCAGGTTACCGCTTGTGGTGCTGAAAGTTAACCCCGAGCTACACTCGGGAATACCGCCAGGGAGGTTAAAAGTTGCGTAAATTCTAGTATATATCACTTAGTTTGTAGATTTTATAACTTTCACAAAAAACAATTAATATACATGTACTGGGGACTGTTTTCCAAAGACATGTAGTGGAATACATTTTGGCCAAAATTTATGAAGAAATTTGATTTGATCAGATAATTTTAATAACAGAAATTAGAAAATATTTTTTTTTTTATTTTGGTCTTTTTTTCATTTACAGGTGAAACTTGAAAAATTTGAATATCGTGCAAAAGTTAATTTATTTCATTAATGCAACTTAAAAGGTGAAAATAATAAATGAGATAGACTCATTACATGCAAAACAAGATAGTTTAAGCCGTGATTTGTCATCATTGTGATGATTGTGGCTTACAGCTCATGAAAACCCCAAATCCACAATCTCCGAAAATGAGAATATTGTGAAAAGGTGCAATATTTTTGGCTCAAAGTGTCCCACTCTAATCAGATAATTAAGCCATAACACCTGCAAAGGGTTCCTGAGACCTTTAAATGGTCTCTCAGGCTGGTTCAGTAGGAATCACAATCATGGGAAAGACTGCTGACCTGACACCATCACTGACACCCTCCATAAGGAGGGAAAGCCTCAAAAGGTAATTGCAGAAGAAGTTGGATGTTCCCAAAGTGCTGTATCAAAGCACATTAATAGACGGTTATGTGGAAGGGAAAAGTGTGGAAGAAAAAGGTGTACAAGCAGCAGGGATGACCGCAGCCTGGAGAGGATTGTCAGGAAAAGGCCATTCAAAAGTGTTGGGGACTTTCACAAGGAGTGGACTGAGGCTGGAGTCAGTGCATCAAGAACCACCACACAGACGGATCCTGGACATGGGCTTCAAATGTCGTATTCATCTTGTCAAGCCGCTCCTGAACAACAAACAACGTCAGAAGCGTCTTACCTGGGCTAAAGAAAAACAGACCTGGTCTGTTGCTCAGTGGTCCAAAGTCCTCTTTTCTGATGAGAGCAACTTTTGCATCTCATTTCGAAACCAAGGACCCCGAGTATGGAGGAAGAATGGAGAGGCCCAAGAACCACGAGTATGGAGGAAGAATGGAGAGGCACAAGGACCCTGAGTATGGAGGAAGAATGGAGAGGCACAAGGACCCCGAGTATGGAGGAAGAATGGAGAGGCCCGAGGACCCCGAGTATGGAGGAAGAATGGAGAGGCCCAAGGACCCCGAGTATGGAGGAAGAATGGAGAGGCCCGAGGACCCCGAGTAGGGAGGAAGAATAGAGAGGCCCGAGGACCCCGAGTAGGGAGGAAGAATGCAGAGACAAAAGGACCCAGAATATGGAGGAAGAATGGAGAGGCACAAGGACCCCGAGTGTGGAGGAAGAATGGAGAGGCCCAAGGACCCCGAGTATGGAGGAAGAATGGAGAGGCACACACTGCAAGATGCTTGAAGTCCAGTGTGAAGTTTCCACAGTCTGTGTTGATTTGGGGAGCCATGTCATCTGCTGGTGTTGGTCCACTGTGCTTCATTAAGTCCAGGGTCAATGCAGCCATCTACCAGGAGATTTTGGAGCACTTCATGCTTCCTTCCGCAGACGAGCTTTATGGGGATGCTGACTTCATTTTCCAGAAGGACTTGGCACCGCCCACACTGCCAAAAGCACCAAAACCTGGTTCAATGACCGTGGGATTACTGTGCTTGATTGGCCAGCAAACTCGCCTGACCTGAACCCCATAGAGAATCTATGGGACATTGCCAAGAGAAAGATGAGAGACATGAGACCGAACAATGCAGAAGAGCTGAAGGCCGCTATTGAAGCATCCTGGTCTTCCATAACACCTCAGCAGTGCCACAGGCTGATAGCTTCCATGCCACGCCACATTGAGGCAGTAATTGCTGCAAAAGGGGCACAAACCAAGTACTGAGTACATATGCATGCTTATACTTTTCAGAGGTCCGATATTGTTCTATGTACAATCCGTGTTTTATTGATTGCATGGAATATTCTCATTTTCTGAGATTGTGGATTTGGGGTTTTCAGGAGCTGTAAGCCATAATCATCACAATGATGACAAATCACGGCTTGAACTATCTTGCTTTGCATGTAATGAGTCTATCTCATATATTAGTTTCACCTTTTAAGTTGCAATACTGAAATAAATAAACTTTTGCACGATATTCACATTTTTCAAGTTTCACCTGTATGTGTAGCACTACCCTCTCAAGAGCCGCTAAGTATTTTGGGTTCCCTGTTCACTTCTGAGCCCTGGCTGGTGCACAACCCCTGCTGACACCATTGTAATACCTTGGTCAGGTGTTCCCCCTGGCTATAACACACAATAATCACATAGCATTGAATGAATAGTAAATCAGTCTGTATTAGAGTCAGATTAGCAGCAATATACACATGAAGAATCGACTAATGTGAGAAACTATGAACCGTTCAGGAGAAATAAACAACAGGGTACAGCACAATACCACGTTTATTAGACCAAATTGTCCTCCAGGACTCAGAGTTTAATTGTTTCTCTCCTACCCAGAGAACTTTCCCCAAACAGGCAGAAAAGGGGAGATTACGAATGTTAGGCTCGCTCCCTTGTGGGCTCCCAGTAAACAGAACCAGTGCTTAACTCTCTGAGGGTTTGGGCAAGCAGAAAGTCCCATATAAACCCCATCACCCAACGCAGGAAAGACTCTTCTGCTGGCTTTGGTGGAGATCTTTACGTTGGTGCACAGTGGAGGGGTCATCCCTTTTCTTCATGAGAAAATGTCCCTTCCCTGGAGATGAGGACACGGCAAGCAGAGTTCCCGTTCAATAAAGGCAACAATCTAGGAGTTTACTTGGGTATGGTGGTTACTCAAACTGAGGAGGGTGAGAGCAGACTTCAGCAGAAGTATGTCCCTTTAGTGCAAGACTTGGCTGGTGGAACTTTGTGTAGAACAGGCCGGAGGTAATATGATTTTACTTTTTTCCAGTTCCTGCCAATCAGGCAAGCAGAATCTATTAAGGCTGATATACTGTGTGTGATACTTCAATGGGCTTCTGGTGTAGATAGGCCGCCGCACTGATTGGGCTACAGAGACTGTGTCTCTATGAGGCAGTCTGTATTGTAAGAATCCTGGACTTTAGTAACTGGCAACAACAACTATGGAACCTGTATCATATGGTGGTGTGGTATGGGTTAGGAACTCTCTCACCCAGTCCTTCAAAGTAGTGGTGTGAAATGATGTCCTTGTTGCTGGGGGGCCCTTTTTTGGCTGTCTTCCCATGGAGATAGTGGTGCCGATGGCGATGACCAGATGCACCTACATGCAGGATTGACTATCCTGCCTCTCAGTATGTTCAGCAATCTGGAAATTCCCTTCTCCATCCTCCGATTCAGTCTGATCCAGCCTGAGGCCTCCTGGATCGGAACTCTGTTCTCACACGCACCCTGCCTCTCTTCTCCTCTCCTCCTGGGCTTTTCTCCTTTTATACACTCCAGCCACTCCTTTTTACTCACTCACTTGGGATCTGTAGTTCTATGTCAGCTGAACTGAATGAAGAAATCCTGCTTGCAGCATACAAGTCCCAGCATGCTCAGCGTTGCTGTACAATTTCCTGTGTCAACTGAACTGCAGAGCAAAGCCATCTTGTGACCATTTAACAATCTGCAATTAGTAACAATGCAGTGTGTTACATACATAAAAAACCCCAGTGGTGATCAAATACCACCAAAAGAAAGCTTCATTTGTGTGAAACAATTATATAAATTGCATTTGGGTTCAGTGTTGCATGACCGAGCAATTTGCAGTTAAAGTAGTGCAGTGCTGAACAGCAAAAAATGGCCTGGTCATGAAGGGGTAATACCTTCTGGAGGTCAAGTGGTTAAACTGTGTGTTAGGTTCTTTACTGTTAGAGCGGTAAGGATGTGGAACTCAGATAATGTACAAATGGTGCAGCGCTAAATATATATAAATAGAAAGTGCACTTAATACAATGAATAAATCAAATAAATGCCAACATACGGATCCCAAAATAAGGGACTTAAATTAAGGTGCAAAAAATCCTTAAAGTGCAATTGAGTGAGTTACTAAAATATGGGTCATAATTCCAGACCCTAAATGCTGTGAAAACAACAAACCCAAATCCCAAAATTGGGATAATACACACCAATATTGCAAACTAGGTGAATCCCTACAAATGGGGAAAAAATAGTGAAAAGCACCAAAAACACAAATAAGTGTATACACGCAGTGAAAAAACACAAAAACAATCTTACGTGTAGTGAACCAACATCAAATAAGCAGTGAAACGAGTAGTGAAACACTATTCATAAAAAAGCAGCAAAAAGTCCTTTTTGAGTCCAAATATTAGTGCTATGGGAATCCTCCACACTAAACAGACAGTGCTCCACTCTTAACAAGGAACTGGTGTCGTATGGTGTACACTCCAAGGAGTCCCAAAAATGGCTGCTCACCTCAAATGAGTGACCCATTGGGTCATCACGCTTTTTGGATCACACCCGGATCCTATGGTATAGATCTCCTTATAGCTCGATCTCCATATAGACACGGTTCCAATGTGCCAAGTATATAATCCCCTTCCTGGATCGATTAGGCAGGTGACTTTAACCGCTAGCCTACAGGGCACTTCTACCCCCTTCCTGCCTACAGGGCACTTCTACCCCCTTCCTGCCTACCGGGCACTTCTACACCCTTCCTGCCTACAGGACACTTCTACCCCCTTCCTGCCTACAGGGCACTTCTACCCCCTTCCTGCCTACAGGGCACTTCTACCCCCTTCCTGCCTACAGGGCACTTCTACCCCCTTCCTGCCTACAGGGCACTTTTACCCCCTTTCTGCCTACAGGGCACTTCTACCCCCTTCCTGCCTACCGGGCACTTCTACCCCCTTCCTGCCTACAGGGCACTTCTACCCCCTTCCTGCCTACAGGACACTTCTACCCCCTTCCTGCCTACAGGACACTTCTACCCCCTTCCTGTCCCCCGGCACTTCTACCCCCTTCCTGCCTACAGGACACTTCTACCCCCTTCCTGTCCCCCGGCACTTCTACCCCCTTCTTGCCTACAGGGCACTTCTACCCCCTTCCTGCCTACAGGACACTTCTACCCCCTTCCTGCCTACCGGGCACTGATAGGCAGCACTGACTGGCACTGGTAGGCTGCACTGATGGACACTGATAGGTGGCACTGATTGGCAGCACTGATAGGTGGCACTGATTAGTCTTGATAGGTGGCACTGACTGGCACTGATGGGTGACACTGAAAAGCAGCTCAGATTGGCACTGATATGTGGCATTGATGTGCACTGGTGTGCACTGATGGGCACTGGCACTGACATAAGGCACTGATGGACACTGACAGGTGGCACTGCTGGGGCTATACTGATCATCAGGGCACACTGATCATCAGTGCCCTGATGATCAGTGTACATGTCCCCTCCACAGAAAGCCGATTACCGGCTCTCCTCTCCTCTGTCAGCGTGACAGCTCGTGAGGAGAGAAATGCCGATAACTGGCATTTCCGTGTTTACACGTGATCAGCTGTGATTGGACACAGCTGATCACATGACCGAGCCAACATCTTTGGCTCTTTCAGTGATCGGTGATCCGCTGTGTCCTAGGGACACAGCGCATCGGCGATCGCCGTGCTGCATGCTCCCTAAGCCGCGCATGCGCGGTGAGAATGGGAGAAAGTCATATGACGTCCTCCCAGAACGAGAGATCCGCCTTGCACCCGTCATATTACTATATGGCGGGCAGGAGGTGGTTAAATACCTCCTGCCCACTCACAGAAACTCTGCAGTGCAAACATGCCCATAAAAGAAGAAAAATACTTCCATAGTGCAATACTATTTTAATAAAGGTAATCAGACCAAAAAACCACCAGTAGATACACTCACATTTCCACAGAATTAGTAAGACATTTTCACCTCACACTATGGGTGTATCCACCTGTATCCTGGGTGCACCAAGATGGCTGATGGCGTAATGATGTCACCACGTAGCGTATTGGTGCGTTGCATCACGTGTCACACATGACTTCCTCAGGATAACACCTTTGGTGACTTTTTTCTTATTTATATAGGCTCCATAAACCTTAATCAGCCAATTGAAACTATTACAGCGGCCATTTTGCTGTAGTCCCGTTCCCTTGTATAAAGCTGTGGCCATTTTCCTGTAGTTCCTTCTAATGAAACCACAGATCAGCTACACCCTCTCTTTTGCATATACTCCCGGCCATAAAATTGAAGTACGGTGGGGTGTGCTGACACACCACACAGCTACTAGCACCAGGGAAGGAAAAAAATCCTAATCACGATATACCTAATCCAAATACTAATGCAGCCTGAATGAAAGAATGCAAATAAACATACTGCTCCTAATGAAACTCTGGTTTTTTGGACTGTATGTTTTTAGGAGCAGTATGTTTATTTGCATTCTTTCATTCAGGGTCTGGAATTATGACCCATTTTTTAATAACTCACTCGATTGCACTTTAAGGATTTTTTGCACCTTAATTTAAGTCCCTTATTTTGGGATCCGCATGTTGGCATTTATTTGATTTATTCATTGTATTAAGTGCACTTTCTAGAGTTTCTTTTTAGAGGTATGAGGTTGGGGTGCTAGCAGCTCTGTCTAGGTTGAGTTCATTTAGTGCAGGAGGAACCACTATACTTTTAAGGATGTGGAACTCCCTTCCACAGTTGGTGTGTCAGCGGGGAGTGTAGATACATTCACAAACCTTTTAGATGTGTTTCTTAGGGAACACAATGTAAAGGGATATGGAAAAGGATGGTGCCATAGACACGCAGATACACACACTGCGGCTGAACTGGAGGGACGGGTGTCTTTAGTCAACCTTACTGACTATGTAACCATTTATCATTCCTTGTCTGCAGATCTAAGACTCATCAAAACCAGTTCAGAGACAAAACAAACCCAACAGAGAAAAGGGGATTTCTGATCTGGAAGACCAAGAGAGTTCTGGGGTCTAAACACTAAACAGTCTAATCTAAACGTGTTCCCATGGGGGGCGGTAATTCTTAAGGTATAACTAAAGGTAAAACTTTAGTTTTTAGTTTTGGAGTAGAGAGGAATTAGAGCTGTCAGTTTTTATAGCGGTTTCTGCCCCCATTTGTCCTGGTGACCATTATAACCAAGAGTGAAAGAGAGTCCCAAATTTTGGGTTGACATCAGAACACTAATAGAGGGTATATCGTCCAATGGGGAAACTAGTTCTGGTGACACCGCAGAATTCCCTCACTTTGGTGGGATTTCCTCTCACTTCTTGTCTTGACTGTGGGAAAGGAAGTGAAGGGAAATCTCCCCAATGGGACACAGATGGCAAAAACACCTGACAGAGGTTATAACCCTCCATTACTCTATCCAAAATGAAACCAGTGGTTTGTCTTTAGTTACACTTTAGATGTCCAGCAACCCTCCTATTCCCCCCTCACATCCACATCCTATTATTGTGTGACCAATACCATCCAAATCATTCTTACTTTCATTTCCCAAAGTTATCCGTCTACAAGGAGACCTGTATAGATCACATGATGGCACCAATGAGGATGGAGGAGGACCGGAGTCACATGACTGAGAAGATACTAAACCTCACCCTGGAGATCATCTACCTGCTGACCGGAGAGGTGAGGAGGATTCTGGGAGGTCACATGACATTACTCTTATCTCTATTAATAAAACACAGACCTGACTGGAGAGGTGAGGAGGATTCTGGGAGGTCACATGACATCACTCTTATCTCTAGTAATAAAACAGACCTGACTGGAGGTGAGGAGGATTCTGGGAGGTCACATGACATCACTTATCTCTATAAATAAAACACAGACCTGACCGGAGAGGTGAGGAGGATGCTAGGAGGTCACATGACATCACTCTCATCTCTATTAATAAAACACAGACCTGACCGGAGAGGTGAGGAGGATTCTGGGAGGTCACATGACATCAGTCTTATCTCTTAATAAAACACAGACCTGACCGGAGAGATGAGGAGGATTCTAGGATTCTATCATGATATTCCTATTGGTTCCTCAATACAGAGATTTCCTCTTCTGAAGTCAGGTGATCATATGACCATCACAGTGCCTCCATGTGACTCCCTAAAACCTGAGAGACACAACATGCAGAAGATTCTAGAAGTCACCAAGAAGATGATGGAGCTGCTGACAGGAGAGGTGAGCGGTGCCGGGAATTCTGGGACATTCTCCAGTAACAGACAAGGGATGTGTCTGGATGGTGACTGTATCATTGTGTGTGTCAGGTTCCTATAAGGTGTCAGGGTGTCACTGTCTATTTCTCCATGGAGGAGTGGGAGTATTTAGAAGGACACAAGGATCTCTACAAGGACGTCATGATGGACAATCAGCCGCCCCTCACATCACCGGGTAAGAGGAGACTTTATTGTAAAGGAGAGAGCAGTACGGAGGATCCACCTAGATCCCCCATCATCTGATAAACACATAGAAACAATGGATTCAGTCAGTGTGTGTGTTTCCTACAGATGGATCCAGTCATGGGAACCCACCAGAGAGATGTCCCCGTCCTCTGTATTCCCGGGATTCCACACAGGAAGGTCACACCATCCCTCACCATCATCAGGTAGATGATGACAATTATTGGTAGTTGTGATTTATACACAGCATGTTTGTTACAATGAATGTTTTATTATATCTTTCAGAGTGGAATCCTCGGGGATGATAATATTGATGTTAAAGAAGAGTATAAAGAGGAGGATGAGGAGTATGGAGTGATGGAGGAGTTTTCAGAAGGACACAAGGATATGATGGAGCCACCTAATACCAGGAACCTACCAGAGAGATGTTCCCGTCCTCTGTATTCCCGGGATTCCACACAGGAAGGTCACACCATCCCTCACCATTACAAAGTTGGTGGGGTGGAGTTTATAAAAAAAAGACTCATGGAGACAATGTGTGGATTGTTTATGTGATGTTATAATAATAAAGGTTATATTTTACAGATGATATTTTCTCTCATTTTCTTGATTTAGAGTGGAGATCCAATCGATATAGAATTTGAGGTGAAAGCAGAAGAAGAAGAGGCGTATGTGAGGGATGATCAGCAGTCTATGGAGGAGGATGGAATAACGGGGACATTTATAGAGGAGGACACTCCTACAGAGATCAGCACAGGTGGGTCATGAACACTAAATCCATTCCTCCACCCATACTGCTCACTGATTGGTCCAGAGTAGGGCGGGGACTGGGTGATATCAGCCTGTAATCCCCTGGTCACTTTCCTGAGCTGTGTTCCCCGTCCTGTATTCCTGGATTTCTCTCGGATAATCTTCCTTCTCTGTGCTGCAGACACAATTTATGTATCTAGACTGGATTTATGGAGGTTCTGGGGTTCAGCTAGCAGAAAAATGTAGATGTTCACAATAGGTGTTGATTGACCTGGGACATGTGTATTAGGTCTTCTACCCCTTATCATGGGGCTAACAGGATCTCTGAAAGAACAATTCTCCCAGGGTTCCTTGCTCTGTTATCTGCTGGCTGTGCCGGGTGGAGGGATATGTCTGTATAGTCTCAGACCCAAGTCACTGAGTGCAGTCTCAGGAGATGGGAGGCAGCGGTGTTGGACCTCTGCAACTTGTCTACAGTAAATATTTAAGCTTTCACTGATTACTGAATACCAATATTATGAGTCCTGACCCTTATACTGTATAATTTATATTGTACTCCTGACCCCTGCACTATATACTCTGTATTGTACATTACATTCTCCTGATCCCTGCACTATATACTCTGTTGTACATTACATACTCCTTACCCCAGCACTATATACTCTATGTTGTACATTACCTACTCCTGACCCCTGCACTATATACTCTATGTTGTACATTACACACTCCTGACCCCTGCACTATATACGCTCTATGTTGTACATTACATACTCCTGACCCCTGCACTATATACTCTTTGTTGTACATTACATACTCCTGACCCCTGCACTATATACTCTATGTTGTACATTACATACTCCTGCACTATGTACTCTGTTGTACATTGCATAGTCCTGACCCCTGCACTACATACTCTGTGTTGTACATTCCATACTCCTGACCCCTGCACTATATACTCTATGTTGTAGATTACATACTCTTGCACTATGTACTCTGTTGTACATTGCATAGTCTTGACCCCTGCACTATATACTCTGTGTTGTACATTCCATACTCCTGACCCCTGCACTATATACTCTATGTTGTACATTACATACTCCTTACCCCTGCACTATATACTCTATGTTGTACATTACATACTCCTGACCCCTGCACTATATACGCTTTGTTGTACATTACATACTCCTGACCCCTGCACTATATACTCTATGTTGTACATTACATCCTCCTGACCCCTGCACTATGTACTCTGTTGTACATTACATACTCCTGACCCCTGCACTATATACGCTATGGTGTACAATACATACTCCTGACCCCTGCACTATATAATCTATGTTGTACATTACATACTCCTGACCTTTGCACTATATACTCTATGTTGTACATTACATACTCCTGACCCCTGCACTATATACTCTATGTTGTACATTACATACTCCTGACCCCTGCACTATATACTCTATGTTGTACATTACATACTCCTGACCCCTGCACTATATACTCCATGTTGTACATTACATACTCCTGACCCCTGCACTATATACTCCATGTTGTACATTACATACTCCCGATTTCTGCTCTCCCACTCCACCCACTGCTATATATATATACATAATATGTATTCTCTTTTGTTACACCCATTTCCTACCAGCTGGACATTTTATATCGGATGATGTGATTGGAGCACAGACTTTTACATGGTGATAATAATGTGATAACATCCTCCAACTTTGGACCCTTAAACAGAAAGTGATAATGAGGGAGGAGTCAATACCCCAATGATGGTGGTCTTCAGGATCAGTCCAGTCTTCATCTTGGTTGTTCTCCCCCCATCCTCACTCTCTGACCTCTGGTGGGGCTCAGCCCCGCTGTTCTTCATGACTAAATCATGGACTAAATAAGGAAGTGCAGTACTTCTTGTGTTGGGAAGATGGCGATGAGTGATAGAGGGGGTGGGGACCCTCGTCCTATAATCCCCTCATCACTGTCCCTCCTATAAAAGACAGTTCTGGTTGTTTCCTCACTCTCTGACTAAGGTCCATGAATAAAGAAATGGAATAGAGAGGATATGGATATCATACTGGAGGAAGAGGAGGAGGATTTCTCTCCCCCCCACATAGTCATTATGTTGAAGGAGGCACAACATGCTTACTAATGTCTCTGTCCCCCAAAGACTTGGCATTATGCCACTTGACTCTCCTTCATTTCACCATGACCCATTGGACACAAATAGACCTACAATGACCTACAAATCATTCCATGTTCATGAACAGTTAGATTGTGCCTTCTATGAATGGGCCACTTCTGAAAGGATTGGCTTCATGCCCTTTTGTTTACATTCATCTGTGGAATGGCCGACTAATGGCTGAATGGAATGGGCAGGGATGTGTCACTGGCTGGTAGGATGCCTCTGGCCATGGACTCTCCAACAGAGATGAGCTGAACTGTCCAGGGTTTGGTGTGAGTAAGGATCAATGAACTTCAAGGAAACTCAGAGGCCAAACCTGAACACCATTGGGCTGAGACTGTCTAATTAAAAATATCCATTTACTGAGCTAATAGGTAATAGGTGGCGCCCTCCCCTGAGGAACACATACCAATGCAAGAACATGCCCAAACATTCCATTTGGCCTGGATCGGAGAATATTTCAAAGCTTAAAGCAAAGCATTAAAAATACCCAATTCATCTAAATAACATGCTTGAGAGGTTTCCTGATCCTGGGGGGCATTAATCCTAATCCTGGGGGGGTGTTCTAATCTTGGGGGGCTCTAATCCTAATCCTGGGGGGTGTCCTAATCCTAGGGGGGCTCTAATCCTAATCCTGGGGGGTATCCTAATCCTGGAGGGTTTTAATCCTAATCCTGGGGGATGTCCTAATCATGGAGGGCTTTAATCCTAATCCTGGGGGGTGTCCTAATCCTAGAGGGTGTCCTAATCCTAGGGGGGCTGTAATCCTGGAGGGTGTCCTAATTCTGGAGGGTGTCCTAATCCTGGGGGTGTCCTAATCCTGGACGGTGTCCTAATCCTAGAGGGTGTCCTAATCCTGGAGGGTGTCCTAATCCTAGGGGGGCTCTAATCCTGGAGGGTGTCCTAATCCTAGGGGGGCTCTAATCCTGGAGGGTGTCCTAATCCTAGGGGGGCTCTAATCCTGGAGGGTGTCCTAATCCTGGAGAGTGTCCTAATCTTAGAGGGTGTCCTAATCCTGGAGGGTGTCCTAATCCTAGGGGGGCTCTAATCCTAATCCAGGGGGTGTCCTAATCCTGGGGGGTGTCCTAATCCTGGAGGGTGTCCTAATCCTGGGGGGTGTCCTAATCCTGGAGGAAGTCCAGAAAGTGCTGCAGCAGAGCTGACATTTAATAGAAAAAAGTACTTAAAATTGCCAGCAAATGATATTTTATTGACAACTCCTTTTTTTAAAAAAAAAGCACACAGATGCCTCCAATGGTCTGCGGTATATTTTGGAGGGTCTGTGTTCTGTTTGTTTTTTTTAAAGGAACTGGAAATTAAATATAATTTTCTGATAATTCTAAAAATGTTTTCTTTAATTCCCTGCAGCAAAGATTTAATAAATAAATGTTATATATATATATATATATATGGAGAGAGACGGACAGAGAGAGAGTTCCCTAAAATTATATATCAGACTCTTTAAATCAGGTAGGAATTTAAAAGGGTCCTTAACGCAAAAAAACAATAAGAAATGTTTAAGGTTCACCAGGAAAATTCATACCAAACCCTTAATCCAAGCATGCAGCCTGCCTGGTCAGGAAAGGGGAGTGAGTGTGCAATTGTATTTAGCAGTGATAGTAATAGGAAATATGGAGGTGACCCCTCTATAAGGATCTACAGTCCATACACACCCAGCACAAGGCCGGGGTCACACTACCAGACGCTTCTCGGGGCTGCAGTTCCTCTGAGTTCCACAAGGTGGGGATCTCACTTCTACCCAGACAGGAAGTCTCTATGGAAGACAGACAGGAAGTGATGCCAGGTATAGACAGGAAGTTCCATGAATTACAAAGCATATCGGAGACCTTGGTGCAAGTGCTAGCAGAGAAGGTAAGATGTTATTTCCTATTTACACCCAGTAACCCCCCATCACGTCTGTCCTCTTCCTCCACAGTCACGTCCGTCCTCTTCCCTCCAATGGCAGAGGACGGGCGTATGGGGGAATACGCCCGTCCTCTTCCCCCATACGCCCGTCCTCTTCCCCCATACGCCCGTCCTCTTCCCCCATAGTCACGCCCGTCCTCTTCCCCCATAGTCACGCCCCTCCTCTTCCCCCATACGCCTGTCCTCTTCCTCCATAGTCACGCCCGTCCTCTTCCTCCATAGTCACGTCCGTCCTCTTCCATAGTCATCTCTGTCCTCTTCCTCCATAGTCACTGTGACGTCTTTTATCTCCAGCAGATGATGATACACACATATATAGTGTGGGAACCCAGATTAACCCCTTCAGGGGCACAACATTCCCCCACTTCCGGGGCCGGAACATTCTCCTCATTGTGGAGATAAATTCTAGTAATATGGTCCTCTAAACAAACAGCACTGACAATAAATAGACAAGACAAGGACCATCCTGACCATACATGGCCTACAAAGGGCAATGATGACACTACACAGGCAGCCAATGGGCAATCATTACACTATGCAGCCAACACAATGATGGAGTGCCGGGGTCAGGAGTATGGAGCATAGAGCCCCTTACATTGCTGCTCAGGAGGAAGGAAACATTCCCCAGCCGGCCATGAAGAATATGTTCCATCATTGGTGTCAGAAGGAGGGAAATACTGAGGGGTCTGAGGGAAGTAGTGGAGCTTAGGGGCTGTAAGGGTTAATGGATAGCTGATGGACTTTAGGGTCCCCTTTGAGAGTATTGGGGCTCAATGGTTCTGAGGGGTTTAGCTGAAGGACTCTGGGCCCTTGACAAGGTTGGTGGGCAGCAGGGCTTTCAGGGAAGAAGAGGCTGTAGGGTACAGGGGGACTCTAAGGTAGGGAGGGGGCTCTATGATGATCCTCCCACCTGCACTTCTCAGAACTTCTTACAGAACTGCCAGGAAATGAAGGTGACCTTTAACTTCGTACAATCTCCCTGGTCAAGAAACATGTTCCATGATACCAAGTGGAAAGCATGGTAGTCCTTCAGTCTCTGGTGGGCACTCATTCTTAGAGGAAATCTCTTTGTGCAACATCTCCTAACAGGTAGTCAGGGGTCAGTGCTATACATCTGGGAAGACACTCCAATATCTCCCATGACACAGGCTCTGGCAGTGCCCGGTGCTGGAATTCAGAGCCCCAGGAACCCACCACCACTCTCTACAATGTCCTGGGTACTGCAGTATACTTGGCAACCAAGAGAACAAACCCCTCCTCCCTGCCATCCTTCTCCTACCCACACTGAGCTGCCATTGGAGGGAAGAGAACAGACTCCTCCCCACAGCTCTCTACTTCACCAGCAGCATCCTCCTGCTATCTAACCCAATCCCTTCTCTTACTGCAGAGAGTGACAGTGACATCACTCCTGTCAGTCAGCAGGCTGCCGGAGATTGGTGCATTGCAACCAGAGTTCTGGCTATTATCCTGATAAGCTGGCAACTGCGGCTAAAAGTCAGCAAGTTCCCCTTCCTGGACCTCATGATGAGCCGACATTGACCTCACAGCACTGCCTCAGAGCAAACAAGTCATAGGAAGGATCTTATTTATCATTCCTTGTCTGCAGATCTAAAACTCATCAAAACCAGTTCAGAAACCAAACAAAAACTACAGAGAAAAGGGAATTTCTGTTCCACCAGGCCAAGAGAGTTTTCGGTTCACGAAAATGTATAAAACACTAAACAGTTCAGACTAAATAGGGCAGCACAGTGGCTAAATGGTGAGCACCTCCCCCTGGCTGTATTAGGGTCGTTGGTTTGAATCCCAGCCACGGCACCTCCTGCATGTCCTGCAAGTTTGCATGTTCTCCTTGTGCCTGCGTGGGTTTCCTCCGGGTACTCCGGTTTCCTCCCACACTCCAAAGACATGCTGGTAGGTTAATTGGATCCTGTCTAAATTGGCCCTTGTATTGGCCCTTGTATATGAATGTGAGTTAGGGACCTTAGATTGTATGCCGCTTGAGGATTAGGGACTGATGTGAATGTACAATATATTGGTAAAGCGCTGCGTACATTGACGGCGCTATATAAGTACCTGAAATAAATAAATAAATGTCTTCCCATGGGGGAAGTAGTCCTTACAGCAACCCTCCTATTCCCCCCTCACATCCACATTCTATTATTGTGTGACCAATACCATCCAAATCATTCTTACTTTCATTTCCCAAAGTTATCCGTCTACAAGGAGACCTGTATAGTTCACATGATGGCACCAATGAGGATGGAGGAGGACCGGAGTCACATGACTGAGAAGATACTAAACCTCACCCTGGAGATCATCTACCTGCTGACCGGAGAGGTGAGGAGAATTCTGGGAGGTCACATGACATCACTCGTATCTCTATTATTAAACACAGACCTGACCGGAGAGGTGAGGAGGATTCTGGGAGGTCACATGACATCACTCTTATCTCTATTAATAAAACACAGACCTGACTGGAGAGATGAGGAGGATTCTGGGAGGTCACATGACATCACTCTTATCTCTATTAATAAAACACAGACCTGACTGGAGAGGTGAGGAGGATTCTGGGATTCTAACATAATATTCCTATTGGTTTTTTCAATACAGAGATTTCCTCTTCTGAAGTCAGGTGATCATATGACCATCACAGTGCCTCCATGTGACTCCCTAAACCCTGAGAGACACAACATGCAGAAGATTCTAGAAGTCACCAGAGAGATCACTGAGCTGCTGACAGGAGAGGTGAGCGGTGCCGGGAATTCTGGGACATTCTCCAGTAACAGACAAGGGATGTGTCTGGATGGTGACTGTATCATTGTGTGTGTCAGGTTCCTATAAGGTGTCAGGGTGTCACTGTCTATTTCTCCATGGAGGAGTGGGAGTATTTAGAAGGACACAAGGATCTCTACAAGGACGTCATGATGGACAATCAGCCGCCCCTCACATCACCGGGTAAGAGGAGACTTTATTGTAAAGGAGAGAGCAGTACGGAGGATCCACCTAGATCCCCCATCATCTGATAAACACATAGAAACAATGGATTCAGTCAGTGTGTGTGTTTCCTACAGATGGATCCAGTCATGGGAACCCACCAGAGAGATGTCCCCATCCTCTGTATTCCCGGGATTTCACACAGGAAGGTCACACCATCCCTCACCATCATCAGGTAGATGATGACAATTATTGGTAGTTGTGATTTATACACAGCATGTTTGTTACAATGAATGTTTTATTATATCTTTCAGAGTGGAATCCTCGGGGATGATAATATTGATGTTAAAGAAGAGTATAAAGAGGAGGATGAGGAGTATGGAGTGATGGAGGAGTTTTCAGAAGGACACAAGGATATGATGGAGCCACCTAATACCAGGAACCCACCAGAGAGATGTCCCCGTCCTCTGTATTCCCGGGATTCCACACAGGAAGTTCACACCATCCCTCACTATTACAAGGTTGTGGGATGGAGTATCTAGAACATGGACTTGTAAAGATGATGTGTGGATATTTTACAGATGATAGTTTTTCTCATTTTCTTGATTTAGAGTGGAGATCCAATCGATATAGAATTTGAGGTGAAAGCAGAAGAAGAAGAGGCGTATGTGAGGGATGATCAGCAGTCTATGGAGGAGGATGGAATAACGGGGACATTTATAGAGGAGGACACTCCTACAGAGATCAGCACAGGTGGGTCATGAACACTAAATCCATTCCTCCACCCATACTGCTCACTGATTGGTCCAGAGTAGGGCGGGGACTGGGTGATATCAGCCTGTAATCCCCTGGTCACTTTCCTGAGCTGTGTTCCCCGTCCTGTATTCCTGGATTTCTCTCGGATAATCTTCCTTCTCTGTGCTGCAGACACAATTTATGTATCTAGACTGGATTTATGGAGATTCTGGGGTTCAGCTGGCAGAAATATGTTGATTTTCACCAGACAATACTCATTCTAGGCTCCTGGGGCATATGCTTTGAGACTTCTGCCCCATGCCTGGATCTAGTAATATCGCTGACAGAACAGTTCTCCCATGTTGTCTGCTGGGTGGAGGGATATGTCTGTATAGTCTAAAAACCAAGTCAATGAGTGCAGTCTCAGGAGATGGGAGGCAGCAGTGTGGGACCTATGCAACTTGTCTCAGTTAATTCCAATATTAAAAATCCTGACCCGTACACTGTATAATTTCTATTGCACATTACATACTCCTGACCCCTGCACTATATACTTGATGTTGTACATTCCATAGTCCTGACTTCTGCTCTCCCCCCTCCCCCCACTGCTATATATACACATAATATGGATTCTCTTTTGTTACCCCCATTTCCTACCAGTTGGACATTTTATATCGGATGATGTGATTGGAGCACAGACTTTTACATGTTGATAATATTATAACATTTCCCAACTTTGGATCCTTAAACAGAAAGTGATAATGAGGGAGGAGTCAATACCCCAATGATGGTGGTCTTCAGGATCAGTCCAGTCTTCATCTTGGTTGTTCTCCCCCCATCCTCACTCTCTGACCTCTGGTGGGGCTCAGCCCCGCTGTTCTTCATGACTAAATCATGGACTAAATAAGGAAGTGCAGTACTTCTTGTGTTGGGAAGATGACGATGAGTGATAGAGGGGGTGGGGACCCTCGTCCTATAATCCCCTCATCACTGTCCCTCCTATAAAAGACAGTTCTGGTTGTTTTCTCACTCTCTGACTAAGGTCCATGAATAAAGAAATGACCTGGTAGGAGACCAGAGGAGCCATTTCCTAGTTCTCTTGAGGGTGGAATTGTAAGCTCCTCAGAGACCAAGCTGCCTGATGTGGGTGGAGTCCTGGTTTGGGGGAACCAATCAGCTCCTTTCTAGTAATCCTCTTTGTCTTTGTATTTTAGTCTATTGCCGGGAGATGAGGAAAACCTCAGAGGATTGTCTCACTTTGTCTCCAGACTGGAAAGTAGAAGATGAGGACATCACACAGTATAGTCCAGGAGAAAACCCGGCTCCCTCCAATGTCCATCCGGCACCACCCAGTGTAGATGGACCATCGGATTCCTCGTATCCTGAGGAACCTCAGACTGTGCAGGACCGGGCCGGCCTTCCAACAGGGAAGAGGTTCTCCTGTACTGAGTGCAGGAAGAGGTTCCATTCTAAATCCCATCTTAATGTACATAAAAGATCTCACACAGGGGAGAAGCCGTATTCCTGTGCTGAGTGCGGAAAATGTTTTTTACAGAAATCCCATCTTATCGCACATCAGAGATCTCACACGGGGGAAAAGCCGTATTCCTGTCTTGAGTGCGGGAAGAGTTTCTATTATAAATCTCATCTTGACCTACATAAAAGGTCTCACACGGGAGAGAAGCCTTTTTCCTGTCCTGAGTGCGGGAAATGTTTTTCAGTGAAGTTCAATCTTAACGCACATCAGAGATCTCACACGGGGGAGAAGCCGTATTCCTGTTCTGAGTGTGGGAAATATTTTGCACAGAAGTCCAGTCTTCACACACATCAGAGATTGCACACAGGAGAGAAGCCATATTCCTGTCCTGAGTGTGGAAAATGTTTTTCACAGAAGTCCAGTCTTCATAAACATCAGAGATCTCACACGGGGGAGAAACCATTTTCCTGTTCTGAGTGCAAGAAATGTTTTTCACAGAAGTCCCGTCTATACAAACATCAGAGATCTCACACAGGGGAGAAGCCGTATTCCTGTCCTGAGTGAGGGAAATGTTCCTCACTGAAGTCCTGTCTTCCTGTATATCAGGGATCCAACACAACCTTCGAGGTGTATTGGTGCCTTGAGTGCGGGAAATGTCTTCTGTGGGAATGTTGCTGGATATCCCAGCTCTCGTGTGGGGAAGAAGCACACCTGATATACACCTCAGATATACTCCATGGCTGATCTTCATCATGGAAGAAACAGTTCATAAGGAGATCAGAGGTCCCTAAAGACATGAATGAAGTGTGGGACCGGGTTGGCCATTGATGGCAGGAGAATTAAAATGGAGTCCTGACCTAGAGCACTGGCCTGACTTTTGATTGGGGTGCAACATATATGCTAGAGATAGTTTACACCTAAATGAAAGGAGTTCTGCTGTGCTGGGGGAGGGGCTTATGGGAAGGATGGAGGAGCACATAAACTAGGATGGAGGGGGGGGAGAATTCGACTATAACGGGGTACACTGATCAAACAGGGGTCAGTACTTATTGGGGGTGGAATGGGGAAAGATGGGGGGAGGGCTATGGCAGATAAGAAGGTTCCCATGGTACAAACAACCAGTGGAATTGGTACCATTTGTATGAAAATAAAAAATACACAATATCTGTGTGAACAAGGTGTCAGTGAATGGACAAGGTGTCAGTGAATGAACAAGGTGTCAGTGATTGAAAGTGTTTGTTCACCAATGCCAGAAGTGTGCCCAGCACAATAGGTGAGTTGGAAGGTTTGGTGCATGAAGAGAACTAGGATTGAATTGGTATTGCTGAATCTTGGCTTCATTCCTCACATGACTGGGCCATTCATATTCCTGGCTAGGTTCTCTTTCGGAGAGACGGGGGAAATAGGAAAGGTGGTGTTGTCTCTATATGAGAAGTGATCTCAGAGCGAGTGTGAAAGAGGACCTAGTTGATGAAGAGTGTGATGAGGCTGAAGTATTATGGGTGGAACTGCACATGTTGGCGTATTACAAAGGTCATCATTGGAGTTTGTTTTAGGCCTTCCAGTGTTAATGAGGAGGTGGAGACTCAGCTCCTTGCACAGATGGAAAGGGCTGGGACAGTGACAATAATGGGGGATGGTAACTACCCGGAAATTGACTGGAGTAATGGTACTGCAGGAACAGTTAAGGGGCAAAAATGTATAAACCTACTACAAGACAATTTTATGGTACAGTTCATAGAGGCCCAACTAGGAATGATGTTCTGCTGGACCTGGTCATCTCAAACCATGCAGAGCTTATTACGAATGTCCATATAAAAGAACATCTGGATAGCAGTTACCATAACATGATTTCATTTATTGTTATCTGTAAACAGTGAACACATACAGGAAAAATAAAAATGCTCAATTTTAAGAGAGCTAATTTTCCAAGGCCGAGAGCTGCTTTCCAAGACTTAGACTGTGAGGGGATATTGACATCAATGAACACAACACAGAAATGGGAGTCCTTCTTAAAAAGATTGTATGTGACCACACTGCAAAATATATTCTCATGGGCAACAAGTATAAAAGGCTAAAAATCAAACCTATGTGGCTTACGGCCAAAGTTACAAAAGCTATAGATAATAAGAAAAGAGCTTTTATTAAATATAAAAATGAAGGAACGCGATCATCGTTTACACATTACAAAGAATAGAACAGAATATGCAAAAAGGAAATAAAGGCCCAAAAATTGAACATGATTGACAGATATTAGGGCCGACCCCAAAACATTCCTCCAATATATGAATAGTAGAAAGGTCCGGTCCCAGCATGTAGGCCCTTTACAGAACCATCTAGGGGGGGTGACTGGGGACAAAGAGAAGGACAATGTATGAAATCCCTTCTTCAGCTCTGTGTATACAAAGGAGCATGGGGGGCTCTTGTCCATAATGGGTGTGGTACTGACACCCCCCAGATGATCCACATTAGCTCAAAATTGATATGATCTAGAAATATTTATACAGAATAAAGGTGAATAAAGCCCCTGGACCGGATGGCATACACCCACGGGGCCTTAAAGAATTCAGCTCTGCCATCTCACAGCCATTGTTTCTCATTTTTAGCGACTCCTTAATGACTGGCATAGTACCACTGGATTGTTGTAAGGCCAATGTGGGGCCAATATTTAAAAAGGGGTCAAAATCTTTCCCAAGTAATTATAGACCTGTTAGTGTAACTTCTATAGTTGGGAAGATACTGGAGAGTTTAATAAAAGACCACATAGAGGAGTTCTTGCTGGAAACAAAAATTGTAAGCCACAGACAGCATGGATTCATGAAAGATGGAAGTTGTCACACAAATCTGATTTCTTTTTATGAGGGGGTGAGCAAAACCTAGAACAGAGGGGTGGTGGTGGACATGGTATACATGGACAGAGGGGAGACTGTGGACGTGGTATACTTGGACAGAGGGGTGGCGGTGGACGTGGTATACATGGACAGAGGGATGGCGGTGGACGTGGTATACTTGGACAGATGGGTGGCGGTGGATGTGGTATACTTGGACGGGGTAGCCGTGTATGTGGTATATTTGGACAAAAGGATGGTGGTGGATGTGGCATACTTTGATAGAGGGGTGGCTGTGGACATGGTATACTTGGACAGAGGGGTGGCTATGGACATGGTATACTTGGATAGAGGGGTGGTGGTGGATGTGGTATACTTGGACAGAGGGGTGGCGGTGGGCGTGGTATACTTGGAAAGAGAGGGGGCTGTGGACATGGTATAATTGGACAGGGGGTGCTGTGGACATGGTATACTTGGACAGAGGGGTGGCTATGGAAGTGGTATACTTGGACAGATGGGTGGCCGTGGACATGGTATACTTGGACAGAGGGGTGGCTGTGGACGTGGTATACTTGGACAGAGAGGTGGCGGTGGATGTGGTATACTTGAACAGAGGGGTGGCTGTAGACGTGGTATACTTGGACAGAGGGGTGGCTGTGGATGTGGTATACTTGGACAGAGGGGTGGCTGTGGACATGGTATACTTGGACAGAGGGGTGGATGTGGTATACTTGGACAGAGGGGTGGCTGTGGACATGCTATACTTGGACAGAGGGGTGGCTGTGGTGTACTTGGGCAGAAAGGTGGCGGTGGACGTGGTATTTTGCAAAAGCGTTTGACACAGTTCCCCACACACGGCTAATGTGTAAGGTAAAGTCTACGGGCTGGAAAAATCTGAATGTAAATGGATAGAAATCTGGCTAAAAATCGTATTCAGAGAGTAGTGGTTAATGATTCATACTCTGAATGGTCTGGGGGTGTCAGTGGTGTACCCCAAAGTTCAATGTTATTAGTGGGGTACCCCAAGGTTCAGTTTTATTAGTGGGGTACCCCAGGGTTCAGTTTTATTAGTCGGGTACCCCAAGGTTCAGTGTTAGGACCCTTACTTTGTAATCTATATATATATATATATATATGATATGGGGTCAGGGATTCCAGTCTTTGCAGATGACACCAAGCTGTGTCGCAGAATAACATCCTTACAGGATGTCTCCAACTTACAAGCCGACCTCAATGCTCTGTGTAATTGGGGGACTATGGGGCCAATGAGGTTTAATGAGTTTAAAGGTGGTGATGGATGTGGTATACTTGGACAGAAGGGTGGCGGTGGACGTGGTATACTTGGACGAGGGGGCTGTGGACATGGTATACTTAGAGGGGTGGCGGTGGACATTGTATAGTTGGATAGCGGGATGGCTGTGGACGTGGTATACTTGGACAGAGGGATGGCTGTGGATTTAGTATACTTGGACAGAGGGGAGACTGTGGACATGGTATACTTGGACAGAGGGGTGGTCATGGACGTGGTATACTTGGATAGAGGGGTGGCTGTGGATGTGGCATACTTGGACAGAGGGGTGGCTGTGGATGTGGCATACTTGGACAGAGGGGTGGTGGTGAACGTGGTATACTTGGATAGAGGGGTGGCTGTGGACATGGAATACTTGGACAGAGAGGTGGCTATGGACCTGGTATACTTGGACAGAGGGGGGGCGGTGGATATGGTTTACTTGGACAGAGGGGGGGGTGGCGATGTGTCATGGATCCAAACCGCACATGCCCACGGCAACTAGCTAACTGAGGTGTGCACTTCCAGCCATGACTTGGGGTAAACAGGGAATGAGGGGGACCTACTTTGAGCATATAAGACTGGCTGTGATACACTTTCACAGCCCGCACGTCCTCTGACCACCACTAGAGGGAGACTCCACTCCAATCCAGCTGGCTGACCACACACAGGCAGATACGAATCTTATATACAATCTGGTTCACTCTAAGGGTTGAGGAGCAGCCTAGCAATTGGCACACCCTTCTATGATTCCTCCAGCTATCCTAAAAGATAGGACCCTGGTGTTAATCACTCTTCCACTGTCCACAAACCCCCACACCAGACACAAAACAAAAGGTAGCTTGCCACCACCCAACAGTTTGACAGCACACTAGTCTGCTAGGCCACCACACACACACAGATCTCCGGCTGGCAGATCTATTACTTTACAGTCTGCATGCAATTTGCCAACATGCAGTGCAATTGCATACAGATTAGTAATGAACTTAGACCGAGCACATATAGACACTGCAATACAACAATCTCTCTGGAGAGATGAGCCCGAGCTTTGTACATAGAAGTCACGTATTAATTTTATATTTTAACCACTAGTGGACTGCCCACAGTACATTTACTGCGGCAAAGCGGCCCTTGTAGGCAGGATCACGTTTATAAACATCATCCTGTTTACATGGTAGGGGGCATGTGTGAGGTGCGCGACAGCCCCGATCACAGCTGCGGGTGTCAATCACCGGGTCTTGGCCGATGATTACTAGCCGGGTCCCGGCGATTGCCAGCAAACACTAACACAGAGCACAGCTGCATTGTTTTCAATGCAGCTCTGCTCCCTTTCAGTTTCCAGCACACTGTTCCGGAGAGAAGAGCTTAGCTTTCCAGGACAGTGTGCAACAGTGAAGGACACGCTCCCTAGTAAAACACTCCCCTCACACAGTTAACCCTTTGATTGCCTAAAAATGTTAACCCCTTCCTCCCCAGTGCCATTAGTACAGCGTCAGTGTTTTTTTTTTACACTGATCACTCTATTGGTGTCACTGGGGATGTCAGTGACCCAAAGTCAGCTCCCCCCAGTGTCAGAATGTCCACCGCAATCCTGCTGTCCTGCCATAAGTTGCTGATCACCACTATTATTAGTATACAAAAAAAATCAGTATATACTGTATACCGCCATTTGTAAATGCTATAACTTTCACATAAACCAATTAATTTACATTTATTGGGATTTTTCTTTAGCAAAGACATGTCGCAGAATGCATTTTGGCCAAAGATTATGATGAAATTTGTTTTTTAAATTTTTTTACTGGGCATGTTTTATAGCAAAAATTCCAAGATATTGTTTATTTTCTTAAAATTGTTGTATTTTTTTTATAGCGCAAAAATTAAAAAATGCACAGGCGATCAAATACCACTGAAAAAAAGCCCAATTCATGGGGAAAAAAGGATGTAAATTTAATTTTGGTGCAGTGTTGCATGACCGTGCAATTGTCAGTTAAAGTGACTCAGCGCCATAACACAAACCGCTTCTGTAACCGCTTCCTGACCGCCCTATAGCAGAAATTCTGCTACAGGGCGGCACGGGTGTGCAAAATCACATATATATATATACGTGACTTGCGCTCCCGTGGTTTTCACACCCCTCCCAGATGACGTCAGATTGCCTGTCAGTACACCAGTCATCACATTTAAACCCTTGATTGCCAGGAACACGCTCATATACAATAAACCTCCATTGCTAGTATAGTGTCTGAACAGATCAATATCTTTGATCAGATCAGCACTATACCAGCGTTCACATTAGTATAGTATCCCCAAAAATGCAGCACGCACCTGCCAGCACCTGCGTTTAGCCCCTACGCTTACCCCCCCTTCTCCCCCAGCAAGTGCAGTGTCAGTAGGTCACTGTCACTTGATACATTGCACACAAAACTGCAGTATTCGCAGAATCAGGCCTGATCTCTGCTAGTACTTGCCATTAAATTTTGATGACTCTCATATGCAGCAGAGTGCCAGTACTAGTGCCACGCTACCTTTTGGTGAACTGGTGAGCACCAGCGGTTTAGTACATCCTGGTCTTTCACATACCTTTTAGATTGTAAGCTCCCAGGAGCAGGCCCTCCTAACCCTCTTGTATTGATCTGTATTGTTACTGTATTGTCTCCCATTATATTGTAAAGCGCTGAGCAAACTGTTGGCGCCATAAATCCTGTATAATAATAATAATACCAGCACTGCAGTATGACTTGGTGATGTGGCGAGTCCCATAAGTCCAGTACAAGCCGGTGCGGTGGCGAGCACAAGTATTGTCCCGCAGCCACCAAGAATTCGCACACAGGCCCGTAGAGCCTCTAGTATCCTTCCAGATGTGCTCGCAAATCCCGATTGGCAGCCCACAAATTCTGCAGCACTTGAACTTCCCCCATTCACTGCCCAACCCAGAATTCAGGTGGAAACAGCAAATTTAACTCCTCCCCTTGATTTTTTTAACTGTTTTTCAGGGAAGGTCTGTATGCATTGATAGTGAATCAAAGCAATTTATATGCGCAACAATTTATTGCTGTCAACCCAAATTCAAACCTTGCCAGACCAGTCGCATGGAAACTCATTATGGTTTCCAAATTTAAATTGTTTTGGGCCTAACCCTCAACATGGGTATTACTAAAAAAAATGAATTGCGGTTGTATTGGTCCACAGACCCGAATGATCATATCCCGTGTTCTCTGCTGCCATGGCCAGGCATAGATATGAGAGTATAATGCGTTTTATGCATTTCAACAACAACGCTCTCTGTCATTCTCGGGGTGACCCTGAATTTGGCCGGCTCCTCAAAATTCAGCCCCTCGCAATTCACCATAACCAAAAATTTGCAGATGTCTATACTCCCCAGCAAAACATCTGCGTTGATGAGTCCCTCATTCATTTTTCTGGCCGCCTTGCATACAAACAATTTCTCCCCTGCAAGCGTGCCAGATATGGGGTAAAGATGTATTAGACCTGTGAGAGGTCAACAGGGTATACTTTTAAGTTTCAGATTTATGAGGGAAAAGATAGTCACGTGGAGCCCCTCGGATGCCCAGACTACATGGGGAGTAGTGGCAAGATTTTTTATTCAAGCGTGCCACTATTTAGACATTTGTACAATCTTGGAACTGGCGCATGTGGCACCGTGTGACCTAATGTGTGCCCACCATTAGAAGTGGGTGGATGCAGGGCGGTATATTCTAATGGTGGGCATACCACACACTTTTTCTGACAGAGATTTCTTATATTTTTTTCATTCACACCACAGGCTGCATACAAAAAAAGAACATATCATATATACCCAACAAGGACCGGAGACGTACTGGTACATCACTGGATTTTGAATGGTTATACCAGGATGATGCCTACAGCTGCAGGCATCATCCTGGTATCATTTTTTCAGCTGGCGATTGGCTTTCGTGTAAAAGCAATCATAGTGGCTAATTAGCTGCAGGATTGCTTTTACAAGCAGCGGGAGATGATGCCCCCCTCCCCCGCTGCCTTCCACGGCCTTCTCGGGCAGTCTTGTGCCATCAGGGGAACCTGAGAATGCAGCCGGTGTTTCTGCCAGCTGACCATAGAGCTTATTGGAGACCAGAATGGTTCCAATCATCTCTATAGCCTAAGAAATCGGAATCTACAAGCATTTCATCACTTCAGTTTCACAGGATATAAACAGCGCCATTTGTAAATTGGGAAAGCATCTGATCACAAATTAGATGGTTTGATCAGATAATGTAAGGGCAGAGGAGATATCCAGAGCCTGATAGACCCCAGATTTCTCAAAAAATAATATATGACAATGCCCATTGAAGTTATAGGGGATATTTGCATTCCCTGTGATAGCATTAAAATTGATAAAAAAAAATAAAGGAACAGTGTAAAAATAATTTGAAAAAATCAAAATAACTTAAAAAAAGTACCCTCGCCCCCCTCATGTGCACACATGTGTGCCTTAGCGTTGACCTTGTGCCGGTGTGTGAACAGTGATTGCACCATGCATGTGTCGCCACGAACGTCAGATCAGGGGCAGTAATTCTAACACTAGACCTCCTCTGTAAATCTAAAATGGTAGCTTGTAAAGGCTTGTAAAACATTGCCTATGGATATTAAAAACATATGCAGTTTGTTGCCATTGCACGGGGCATGCGCAGTTTTAAATCATGTCATGTTTGGTATCTATTTACTCGGCATACCATCATCTTTTATATTTTACCAAATAAGTGGCCAATATATTGTGTTTTTGTACATTAAAAGTAAAAAAGTGTATTTTTTAAAAAATATTTGCTTTTAAAAAAATCACTGCATGAGTACTATGTGACATAAAAAAAATAGCACTCACCATTTTATTCACTAAGCTGTCTGCTTTAAAAAAAATATATAATGTTTGGGGGTTTTAATTAATTTCCTAGCAAAAATACAGATTTTTTTTCATGTGAACAAAAAGTGTCAGAAAAGGCTTGGTCTTCAGGTGGTTAGAAGAGTGAGTGATGTGTAGCATAAATTTCTAATGCTGGGTATAAAATGCCCCCACCACTCAAAATGACCCCTTTTTGGAAAGTAGACACCCCAAACTATTTGCTGGGAGGCATGTTGAATCAATAGAAGAATTAATTTGTTTACCACAAGTTTTTGGAAAATGAAAAAAAAATGTTTTTTTTACACAAAATTGCCACTTAAATGATTTATTGCTCACACATGCCATGGGTATATGTGGAATTACACCCCAAAATACATTCTGCTACTTCTCCCGAGTATGGGGGTACCACATGTAAGAGACGTTTTGGCAGTCTAGCCAAGTACAGGACCCCAAAATTCAATAAGCACCTTTAGGCTTTTAAAGGGCTTTATTTCCTCATTACACTTCCTGACTACCTATCACAGTTCCGGAGGCCCTGAAATGCCAAGATAGCACCAAACCCCCCCAAATGACCCCTTTTTGGAAAATAGACACCCCAAGGAATTTGATAAGAAGCATGGTGAGCATTTTCCAGATCTAGTTTTTTGCCACAAGTTTTTGGAAACATTAAGAGAAAAAACAAAAACATTTTTCTTTTTTTTATTTCAAAACCTTGTGAGAAAAAATTAGATCTATACCATGCCTCTTTTTAAATTCTTTGGGGTGTCTACTTTTCAAAAAGGGGTCATTTTTTGGGGGGGTTGGTGCTATCCTGGCATTTCAGAGCCTTCAAAACTGTGATAGGTAGTGAGGCAGTGTAATGAGGAAGTTACGCACCTTCAGGCTTTCAAAGTGGTCATTGGATTTCAGGCTCCTGTATGTGGCTAGGCTCCCAAAAAGTTTCACACATGCGGTGCCCCCATACTCGCTTGAAGTAGCAGAATGCATTTTGGGGTGTAATTCCACATATACCCATGGCTTGTGTGAGCAATATATCATTTAAATGACAACTTTGTGTAAAAAAAAAATTCTTTTGTCATTTTCCAGAAATTTGTGGAAATAAATAAATCTTCCATGGACTCAATATGCCTCTCGTCAGATAGCTTAAGGTGTCTACTTTCCATAAAGGGGTAATTTGGGGTGTTTATACTAACCTGGTATTTTAGCACCTCAAGAAATGTGATGGGCAGTCAGAAAGTAAAAGCTGTGTAAATTCCATTATCTATACCATAGTTTGTAGACGCTATAACTTTAACACAAAGCAATCAATATACACTTATTGGGATTTTTTTTACCAAAAAAAATGTAGCAAAATACGTTTTGGCCTAAATTTATGATGAAATTATGATGAAATTATAGTTTTTTTGGATATTTTTTATGACAGAAATGAGAAAATATTGTTTAAAAAAAAAAAATTCTCAAAACCTTTTTTGTTTATTTGGCCAACAATAAAAAGCATACAGGTGATCAAATACTACCAAAAAGAAGCTCTATTTGTGTGAATAAAGGAATAAATTTCATTTATGTACCGTATTGCATGACCACGCAATTGTCCGTTAAACTAGCACAGCGCTGTATAGCAAACAAAAATTATGTAAATTGCAGTATCTATACCATAGTTTGTAGACGCTATAACTTCCACACAAAGCAATCAATATACACTTATTGGGATTTTGTTTACCAAAAACATGGAGCAGAATACATTTTCGCCTAAATTTATAACCAACTTTGAGTTTACTATATATTTTTTATAGCTGAAAGTAAAAAATATAGTTTTTCTTCAAAATTTTTGGCCTTTTTTTGTTTATAGCGTGAAAAATAAAAAGCGCACAGGTGATCAAATTACACCGAAAGAAAGCTCTATTTGTGTGAAAAAAAGGACATAAATTTTGTTTGGGTGCAGCATTGCATGACCGCGCAATTATCAGTTGAATTAGTGCAGCGCCGAGTAGCAAAAAGAGGCGTGGTCATTAAGGGGGGTAAATCCTCAGGAGGGCAAGTGGTTAAAGACCGTCTGATTATATCTTGAGTGCTGGCTCCCTCTGGTGGACTTTGATCGTATTTCGATTATTTGGAAGCTTGGCTGGTACGCTGTAATTCCTGCTGCTGACGATCCGAGTTCCAGATGTCCAATCGCAGATGACCGGTTTTTATCACTCATATGCGCTTTAAGAGCACTATCTGGTTAGTGCAATCTACACTTATATCTACCACCAATGTCACTATTGCCACACTTGTTTTGGACAGACTATCACTGTCATGCTACACACCTTCACCAATCCTGGAGCGTTGAATAACCAATTACTCCTCTGGCTTAGAGACGCTATGCATATCCTTACATGATACGGTTTCAGAATATATTTTTATGATTACTATTGTCCATTTCAGCGCTGCATGTTATTTCATATGTTGTACATAGAAAGTTTTTGAGGTTATTACCTTTCATGCTAGCTGCTCTATCCACACAGATCTAGCGCTCATTTTCCAATTATATGTTTTATATATTTTGTATAGCCGAAAGTAAAAAAATAGTGTTTTTCTTCAAAATTTTCAGTCTTTTTTTGTTTATAGCGTGAAAAATAAAAAGCGCAAAGGTGATCAAATACCACCAAAAGAAAGCTCTATTTATATGAAAAAAGGACTCAAATTTCATTTGGTTACAGCATTGCATGACCGCGCAATTATCAGTTGAATTACTGTAGCGCCGAGTAGCAAGAGGCCTGGTCAATAAGGAGATAAATCCTCTAGAGGGCAAGTGGTTAATATGCACTCTTTCCAGAGGTTCATGAAAAAAAAATCATTGTGACCAGTTCTTGTGTCCTTTGTCCAATCTAGACATGGACTCATCCATTTATCTTACCACTTGGTGTCATGTCTAGTCTTCATCTTGTAGCCGTCTGATCCCACCATACCTCCCCCCAGATTTATAACCTGGGAACATAAGCTGTAACCACCTTGGAATGCTCTTAGAATCTGTGTTCAGAAACCATGAAATAGAATATACAGAACTAAATGGCTTCCAGCATGTCCATGTAGAGATGATAAGTTCAGGCCTTCCTGTTTCATTCTGTGAGCCCAGAACAGTTCCGACAACCTGGTGATCTATGATTGGCTATAATCTTGTGTGGTGGTAACCTGTAGGCACCTGATGATCTACAATTGGCTCATATCCCTGTCGGGTGGTATCCTGTAGGCACCTGGTGATCTACGATTGGCTCATATCCCTGTGGGGTGGTATCCTGTAGGCACCTGGTGATCTACGATTGGCTCATATCCCTGTGGGGTGGTATCCTGTAGGCACCTGGTGATCTACGATTGGCTCATAACCCTGTGGGGTGGTATCCTGTAGGCACCTGGTGATCTACGATTGGCTCATAACCCTGTGGGGTGGTATCCTGTAGGCACCTGGTGATCTACGATTGGCTCATATCCCTGTGGGGTGGTATCCTGTAGGCACCTGGTGATCTACGATTGGCTCATAACCCTGTGGGGTGGTATCCTGTAGGCACCTGGTGATCTACGATTGGCTCATAACCCTGTGGGGTGGTATCCTGTAGGCACCTGGTGATCTACGATTGGCTCATATCCCTGTGGGGTGATAACCTGTAGGCACCTGCTGATCTACGATTGGCTCATAACCCTGTGGGGTGGTATCCTGTAGGCACCTGGTGATCTACGATTGGCTCATAACCCTGTGGGGTGGTATCCTGTAGGCACCTGGTGATCTACGATTGGCTCATATCCCTGTGGGGTGATAACCTGTAGGCACCTTGTGATCTACGATTGGCTCATAGCCCTGTGGGGTGATAACCTGTAGGCACCTGGTGATCTACGATTGGCTCATAACCCTGTGGGGTGGTATCCTGTAGGCACCTTGTGATCTACGATTGGCTCATAACCCTGTGGGGTGATAACCTGTAGGCACCTGGTGATCTACGATTGGCTCATAACCCTGTGGGGTGGTATCCTGTAGGCACCTGGTGATCTACGATTGGCTCATAACCCTGTGGGGTGGTAACCTGTAGGCACCTGCTGATCTACGATTTGCTCATAACCCTGTGGGGTGGTAACCTGTAGGCACCTGCTGATCTACGATTGGCTCATAACCCTGTGGGGTGGTAACCTGTAGGCACCTGGTGATCTACGATTGGCTCATAACCCTGTGGGGTGGTAACCTGTAGGCACCTGGTGATCTACGATTGGCTCATAACCCTGTGGGGTGGTAACCTGTAGGCACCTGGTGATCTACGATTGGCTCATAACCCTGTGGGGTGGTAACCTGTAGGCACCTGGTGATCTACGATTGGCTCATAACCCTGTGGGGTGGTAACCTGTAGGCACCTGGTGATCTATGATTGGCTCATAACCCTGTGTGGTGGTATCCTGTAGACACCCAGGCTATATAAAACACTAGTGACACATTTTCCTGCTGTGTCAACACACTGTAGCATTTAGCCGCCGGAGCCTTTCACTGGTTCGGTGGCCGCTTGGATTTACTGCTCAGTGTACCTTTTTATTGTCATTTTTTTACTTAATAAATTTAATATTTTATTGGCAATATTACGCTATGGGCACTTCCTTTATGGCTCCTTCGTGGAGCTTTTAAGTATGCAGACCCTGGGAAGTACCTCACCATCCAGAGAAGGGGAATTCCTGCAATCAGGTGGCTGACCCTGCTGATCCTTAAAGGAGGCCTCTGGAACACACACCATCCTGTTACTGCTGAGCTGTCCACTTGGAGACGGATCCCCGGATGCATACCTTATTAGCTTGATGCCCTTGACTTTGGATATCATAATGCGCATGATCCATGCGCTTCTGGTGAGAGCATAATTTGCTCATTTATTCTTCCATTTTTGGAATATCACAAGAAAGATACGTTTATTGGCACTATGAACTGTGCATAGTGCATCGGACTGTATTCCTAATTTGATTTTACCTATTTAGCGCTGCACTTTATTACTGTTTACTTTATACAAAAGGTTTTTATATGGTTGCCTGAGTGTTCTAGCTGCTATTATAGAGAAGCGTACCAATAAATAAATAATTTGCGCTAGTAAATGTGTATAAATATATAAATATATATGAAGAAACCATCAAATCATAAGTCCAGAAAAAAATATATATATATGCCAATACCACAAAAAAATATAAATATAAAAAAACTTTTAGGTGCAAAAAACTTTTGTGCAGAAAAAGTGTCTGAATATGAAAAATTTCACCAAAAAACCTTGATAATATAATGGCAGATCATCCACAAATATATCTTCAGAAACAGAAACGGAAACTCTGCAGCACACCGATCCTCATCGATCGAAATAACAGGATGAAAAACTTTGTAGTTAATCGAAAATCCACTTCTCCAATAGGTAAAGGACCACCTTCAAACGTATCCATAGGGGGAAATGCCAAGCACTCGGGAGAAACAGAAAGACTTCATGGTGCAATATTATAAAAACCAATTCCTTTATTAGGTACTCATTGCACTTACTCAAGAGGTGTCCCAGCCGACACCAGCATCAACAGCATAACAGCAATCACATAAACGAGCCTGGCTACTCAGCACATGCACAGTAGCTGGCAGCCAAAAACGTAATAACGTCACATCAATCAAGCCCCGCCCTACGCGTTTCGTCATCGACGTCCTCACGGAGCGGATAGATGTGAGACGTCTCAACCTCCTTAAATATTCACTCACAGGAAACGAACAGCTGACATCAATGGGGAATCAAGCAAAGCAAGCCGCCCCATCGATGACAGGAGTCCACAAAGGATATAAAATGTATCCAATATATTTGCCATCACAAGCAAAAAAACTTTAAAACAAGAGAACAAAAATAAAATAAAAAATTAAATAAACAATAATAATAAATAAATTAAATGAATACAATAACGGGCCAGTACCCTCTAAGACTGTGTTTCAAAAAGGGAACTTAAAGGGTCAGTAACACTTTAAACACAAATAAAGGGGAACTCTAGTAATAATACAAAAATAATACAGAAATTGTACAAAAAGCACACAATCTCCCATATGTCATCTTTAAACAATTGCCTATATAAAAATATACTTAAAATAGCATAAAAATTAAAAATTTGTGAGAAAACAATTCAAATCTATATCGACATTTAACCCAAATGGTTGCAAGGAATTTAGTTCATAAATCCAAAACGTCTCTTTTTTGGAAATCTCATTAACCAAATCCGAGCCCCTCCAATGGGGTTTTACCATCTCGATCCCATAAAAGGTAAGTAAGCTCGGATCACAATTATGTACCAATTTGAAATGTTTGGATACACTATGTTTATCGAATCCTTTTACTATGTTTCTTATATGTTCGCCTATTCTTGTTTTTAAACATCTCCCAGTTCTCCCAATATATCTCAAATGACATGGACATTCTAAAACATAAATCACATGTGTAGAATTACATGTAATCAGGGATTTAATATCATATTCTTTTTTGGAAAATGAAGAGCAGAATGACTTTCTTTTTTTATTACTACCAACTTTTACAGTCCTACAAACTTTACACTTCCTACAAGGAAAAAAACCATTTAAATTTGGAAACAGATCGAACTTTTTTGGGGGTTCGATGACAATGCGAGCCAGTTTCATCCTAAGAGACTTATTTTTCTTATAAATGAATTTAGGAGTTTTAGATAAGAATTTATTTAGTATATCATCTTTTAACAAAATGGGCCAATATTTTTTAAAAATTCGTTCAATATTTTTGTATTGCATATTATAGTTAGTAATAAAGGGTACATTATTTTCAAATCCCAAATGAGCCTTTCTATTTCCAAGAAACGTCTCCCTATCTTTAATACCAATCGAATTTCTCTCTTTAATCAAAAAGGTCTTATCATACCCTTTCTCTATAAATCTTTCAATTAACACCTCAGATTGATCGAAAAAATCTTTGTTAGCGCTACAATTTCTTTTTAATCTGGTAAACTGACTTTTTGGAGTGCTATATAACCAATTTGGATGATGTCCACTAGAAATAGGTATATAGCTGTTTTTGTCCACTTCCTTGAAGTAAGTTTTGGTGCAAATTTGGCCATTATCTTTATATAGGACCAGATCCAAAAAATTAATTTGCTCAAAATCACTAATAACAGTGAATCTCAATCCATAACGATTCATATTAATATATTCCATAAAGGAATCGAGCTTTTCTCTGGATCCATCCCATACCATTATAATGTCATCAATATACCTCTTGTATAGCGCCATCTCTGGCCATTTATTGAAAATACTTTCTTCCTCCCATTTATCCATTACCAGTTTTGCCACACTGGGAGCATACTTAGCTCCCATGGCAACACCCTTACATTGCTGAAAAAAAGTGTTGTTGTACCAAAAGAAATTGTTATTCATCGCAAATTCAAGTAATTCAACAACAAACTTCCTCTGCGATCTTTTCAGGAGTGATTTATGTTTAAGGGCCCATTTTACCGCATTAATTCCATCATTTTGATCGATGTTAGTATATAAAGATTCTACGTCTATAGTAACCAACATACAATTATCAACATTATGTAATTCTTTAAGAATGTTAATAAGATGTCCACCATCTCTCAGAAAAGCCCTATTTGTCATAACAATGTTTTTCAGAAAAGTATCAACATATTCACCAACTCTTGCAAATAAAGAATTTATCCCACTCACAATGGGTCTCCCCGGTGGGTTCTCCTTATTTTTGTGTATTTTTGGTAAATAGTATATAGTAGGTATTTTCGGATGTTTAATCAATAAATATTTTGCTTCTTTTTCAGTTAATACCCCCAACTTTTTTCCTTTGTTAATAATACACTTAAGTAGTAATTTAAGTTTTTTAGTGGGATTTTTTTGCTAAATTTTATATGTATCTTCAGATTGTAATAATCTCTTCATTTCTTTTTCATAGTCATTCTTATTTAAAACAACAATACTTCCCCCTTTATCAGCACTTCTAATTACTATATTCTTTCTCTTTTCAAGATCCTCAATACCCAATTTTATATCTGGTGGAATACAGTACGAATTTTTAACATTAATACTCTTAATCTCATTTTCTACCATATTTTTAAATACCTCCAGAAAAGCATTACCAGAAATCTTAGGGTTAAATGTAGAAGCATTTTTTAAACCACTATTTTGAAAACCATGAGACGATGAAGTAGGATTGTTTCCTTGCGATTTATTCAATTCAAAAAAATTTTTAATATTAAGTTTTCTCACAAATTTTTGCAAATCAATAAAAACATCGAATTTATTTAAATTCGTCCTAGGTATATATTTCAACCCAAGATCCAAAACTTTAATTTCTCTTTCAGAAAAAGTAACATCACTCAAGTTATAAATTCCTGCCCCTATTATTCTCTTTTTCTCTTTTTGTCTCCTTCCTCCTCTTTTGCCTCTGTATTTCTTATTCCCTCTTCTCTGCCATAATTCCCTTGTTCTCTCCAATCTTTCTCCTGTGGTCTGTAACCCCTTGGTGCCATATTCTACCCCCGGTGATGGTATGAAAAACCCCTATGGATACGTTTGAAGGTGGTCCTTTACCTATTGGAGAAGTGGATTTTCGATTAACTACAAAGTTTTTCATCCTGTTATTTCGATCGATGAGGATCGGTGTGCTGCAGAGTTTCCGTTTCTGTTTCTGAAGATATATTTATGGATGATCTGCCATTATATTATCAAGGTTTTTTGGTGAAATTTTTCATATTCAGACACTTTTTCTGCACAAAAGTTTTTTGCACCTAAAAGTTTTTTTATATTTATATTTTTTTGTGGTATTGGCATATATATATATTTTTTTCTGGACTTATGATTTGATGGTTTCTTCATATATATTTATATATTTATACACATTTACTAGCGCAAATTATTTATTTATTGGTACACTTTATATATGGTGATTTTTTGCAGCTGGTACATTATTAGTAAGTTATATAATTTTGACCATAGGCGCTATTATTAATTTTTCTTATTTTTGGTAATTTCTCTTTTTAGAGGGATTTTATAATTGGCAGCCATGGATATTTTTGGATATATGGAAAAAAGAAAAGTTGATCTTAGTGAAGTTTTCAATCCCATGGGTATTTCAAATAGTATGAATTTAGAAGAAAATTTCAAAAGTTTGAAATACCTTTTGGAGAAGCAAATTAAAATATGGTGGGATGTGAATACTTTGGAACTCTATCTAAAAGAGAAAATTACTCCCAGGAGGTTGAGATGGGATATACCTGCCAATGATGGGATGGATGATAGAGAATTAGTAGATGAGTGGTTTCAGTTTTTTAACCAGTTTTTTGTGAAAGCAGTTTATTGGAATTAATTATAAAAAGGCGACAGGTTAAGTTGAGGAAAGTAGACTTTAAAATTAAAGAGTTGAAGGATGTGATGTTACCTTTTGCAGATACCAATGATTATAAAGATCGATCAAAGAATTTACAGGATCATATTGTTAAAGTCGATAAGGATACTAAAAACAAAAAGGTTAAAAAATATAAAAGAGACACTGAAGATTATAGGAATAATAGAGTGTATAAATGGCAAGATAAGATCACTACAGATGGGTGTGACTCCCAACTTTCTACACCTGAAAAAATTATTATACCTAATTTAAAATCCCCAATGGTTAATCAAACCACTATGTCTTCTCCTAAACAAAAAGTGACATTTCAGAATTCTGGCAATAGAACACCTGAAAATGTTCATGATAAATCACCTCATCAATATGAATATAGTGGTAGACCTTCAAGAGGTTTTTCCAACTATAGAGGTCAAGGTGGATATAGGGGTAATGGATATAGGAGAGGAGGTTATCAAAACCAAAATTTTTTTCCACCGAGGGGGGGTTTTTCATACCATCACCGGGGGTGGAATATGGCACCAAGGGGTTACAGACCACAGGAGAAAGATTGGAGAGAACAAGGGAATTATGGCAGAGAAGAGGGAATAAGAAATACAGAGGCAAAAGAGGAGGAAGGAGACAAAAAGAGAAAAAGAGAATAATAGGGGCAGGAATTTATAACTTGAGTGATGTTACTTTTTCTGAAAGAGAAATTAAAGTTTTGGATCTTGGGTTGAAATATATACCTAGGACGAATTTAAATAAATTCGATGTTTTTATTGATTTGCAAAAATTTGTGAGAAAACTTAATATTAAAAATTTTTTTGAATTGAATAAATCGCAAGGAAACAATCCTACTTTATCTTCTCATGGTTTTCAAAATAGTGGTTTAAAAAATTCTTCTACATTTAACCCCAAGATTTCTGGTAATGCTTTTCTGGAGGTATTTAAAAATATGGTAGAAAATGAGATTAAGAGTATTAATGTTAAAAATTCGTACTGTATTCCACCAGATATAAAATTGGGTATTGAGGATCTTGAAAAGAGAAAGAATATAGTAATTAGAAGTGCTGATAAAGGGGGAAGTATTGTTGTTTTAAATAAGAATGACTATGAAAAAGAAATGAAGAGATTATTACAATCTGAAGATACATATAAAATTTTGCAAAAAAATCCCACTAAAAAACTTAAATTACTACTTAAGTGTATTATTAACAAAGGAAAAAAGTTGGGGGTATTAACTGAAAAAGAAGCAAAATATTTATTGATTAAACATCCGAAAATACCTACTATATACTATTTACCAAAAATACACAAAAATAAGGAGAACCCACCGGGGAGACCCATTGTGAGTGGGATAAATTCTTTATTTGCAAGAGTTGGTGAATATGTTGATACTTTTCTGAAAAACATTGTTATGACAAATAAGGCTTTTCTGAGAGATGGTGGACATCTTATTAACATCCTTAAAGAATTACATAATGTTGATAATTGTATGTTGGTTACTATAGACGTAGAATCTTTATATACTAACATCGATCAAAATGATGGAATTAATGCGGTAAAATGGGCCCTTAAACATAAATCACTCCTGAAAAGATCGCAGAGGAAGTTTGTTGTTGAATTACTTGAATTTGCGATGAATAACAATTTCTTTTGGTACAACAACACTTTTTTTCAGCAATGTAAGGGTGTTGCCATGGGAGCTAAGTATGCTCCCAGTGTGGCAAATCTGGTAATGGATAAATGGGAGGAAGAAAGTATTTTCAATAAATGGCCAGAGATGGCGCTATACAAGAGGTATATTGATGACATTATAATGGTATGGGATGGATCCAGAGAAAAGCTCGATTCCTTTATGGAATATATTAATATGAACCGCTATGGATTGAGATTCACTGTTATGAGTGATTTTGAGCAAATTAATTTTTTGGATCTGGTCCTATATAAAGATAATGGCCAAATTTGCACCAAAACTTACTTCAAGGAAGTGGACAAAAACAGCTATATACCTATTTCTAGTGGACATCATCCAAATTGGTTATATAGCACTCCAAAAAGTCAGTTTACCAGATTAAAAAGAAATTGTAGCGCTAACAAAGATTTTTTCGATCAATCTGAGGTGTTAATTGAAAGATTTATAGAGAAAGGGTATGATAAGACCTTTTTGATTAAAGAGAGAAATTCGATTAGTATTAAAGATAGGGAGACGTTTCTTGGAAATAGAAAGGCTCATTTGGGATTTGAAAATAATGTACCCTTTATTACTAACTATAATATGCAATACAAAAATATTTTTAAAAAATATTGGCCCATTTTGTTAAAAGATGATATACTAAATAAATTCTTATCTAAAACTCCTAAATTCATTTATAAGAAAAATAAGTCTCTTAGGATGAAACTGGCTCGCAATGTCATCGAACCCCCAAAAAAGTTCGATCTGTTTCCAAATTTAAAGGGTTTTTTTCCTTGTAGGAAGTGTAAAGTTTGTAGGACTGTAAAAGTTGGTAATAATAAAAAAAGAAAGTCATTCTGCTCTTCATTTTCCAAAAAAGAATATGATATTAAATCCCTGATTACATGTAATTCTACACATGTGATTTATGTTTTAGAATGTCCATGTCATTTGAGATATATTGGGAGAACTGGGAGATGTTTAAAAACAAGAATAGGCGAACATATAAGAAACATAGTAAAAGGATTGGATAAACATAGTGTATCCAAACATTTCAAATTGGTACATAATTGTGATCCGAGCTTACTTACCTTTTATGGGATCGAGATGGTAAAACCCCATTGGAGGGGCTCGGATTTGGTTAATGAGATTTCCAAAAAAGAGACGTTTTGGATTTATGAACTAAATTCCTTGCAACCATTTGGGTTAAATGTCGATATAGATTTGAATTGTTTTCTCACAAATTTTTAATTTTTATGCTATTTTAAGTATATTTTTATATAGGCAATTGTTTAAAGATGACATATGGGAGATTGTATGCTTTTTGTACAATTTCTGTATTATTTTTGTATTATTACTAGAGTTCCCCTTTATTTGTGTTGAAAGTGTTACTGGCCCTTTAAGTTCCCTTTTTGAAACACAGTCTTAGAGGGTACTGGCCCGTTATTGTATTCATTTAATTTATTTATTATTATTGTTTATTTAATTTTTTATTTTATTTTTGTTCTCTTGTTTTAAAGTTTTTTTGCTTGTGATGGCAAATATATTGGATACATTGTATATCCTTTGTGGACTCCTGTCATCGATGGGGCGGCTTGCTTTGCTTGATTCCCCATTGATGTCAGCTGTTCGTTTCCTGTGAGTGAATATTTAAGGAGGTTGAGACGTCTCACATCTATCCGCTCCGTGAGGACGTCGATGATGAAACGCGTAGGGCGGGGCTTGATTGATGTGACGTTATTACGTTTTTGGCTGCCAGCTACTGCGCATGTGCTGAGTAGCCAGGCTCGTTTATGTGATTGCTGTTATGCTGTTGATGCTGGTGTCGGCTGGGACACCTCTTGAGTAAGTGCAATGAGTACCTAATAAAGGAATTGGTTTTTATAATATTGCACCATGAAGTCTTTCTGTTTCTCCCGAGTGCTTGGCATTTCCCCCTATGGATACGTTTGAAGGTGGTCCTTTACCTATTGGAGAAGTGGATTTTCGATTAACTACAAAGTTTTTCATCCTGTTATTTCGATCGATGAGGATCGGTGTGCTGCAGAGTTTCTGTTTCTGTTTCTGAAGATATATTTATGGATGATCTGCCATTATATTATCAAGGTTTTATTGGTGAAATTTTTCATATTCAGACACTTTTTCTGCACAAAAGTTTTTTGCACCTAAAAGTTTTTTTATATTTATATTTTTTTGTGGTATTGGCATATATATATATTTTTTTCTGGACTTATGATTTGATGGTTTCTTCATATATATTTATATATTTATACACATTTACTAGCGCAAATTATTTATTTATTGGTACACTTTATATATGGTGATTTTTTGCAGCTGGTACATTATTAGTAAGTTATATAATTTTGACCATAGGCGCTATTATTAATTTTTCTTATATTATAGAGAAGCGCTCACTACCACTATTTTATTTTCCACCATAATTTGCAAATAAATTCTTTCCAGATCAGCCAATGTGATTGTCTGGATTTATTTTCTCATTTTGTCTCTCATAGTTGAGGTCTACCTATGATGCCAATTACAGGCCTCTCTCATCTTTTTAAGTGGGAGAACTTGCACAATTGGTGGCTGACTAAATACTTTTTGCCCCACTGTATATAAAGGTATTGATAAGATAGAACGACTCCAGAGACGGGGAATAAAAATAATGATATCAGGAGAGACTTCAGGAACGTAACATGTCCAGTCTGGAGGAGAGAAGGGAAAGGGAAGACATGACTGAAACCTTTACATACAACAAGGGAGTGAATAAGGTTCAGGAGGACAGGACTTTCAATATGAAACCAAAATGAAGAACACGAGGACATGACCTCCAACTAACTGGAGGAAAGTTCACAACTAATCTCAGAAAGTATTATTTTACTGAAAGAGTTGTTGATACTTGGAACAGGGGCGGACTGACAACTCATGGGGCCCCAGGGCAATAGGAAATCATGGAGACCACACTCAAACCACACCCAAAAAAGCCTATGAAAGGTACCAGGGGCATCTCATGGGGCCCTCTACTGACCCTGGGCCCTCAGGCAGTGCCTGAGAGCCCTAATGGTCAGTCCACCCATGGTTTTAACCAGTACTGTAAACATAATTATGTTAAAGGTAAAGAGGATTGATTTAGTCAAGGGCGGACTGACAACTCATGGGGCCCCCGGGCAATAAGGAATCATGGGGCCCCCGTGTCCTTGCCCACACTCAAAACACACCCAAAAAAGCCTATAAAAGGTACCAGGAGCATTTCATGGGGCCCCCTACTGACCCCGGGCCCTCGGGCAGTGCCTGAGTGCTTGAATGGTCAGTCCACCCCTGGCTTGGAATAAATTTCCAGTAGAGGTTGTGAGCCTGTGACAAATCACAGAGATCATCACAATAGTACACAATGAATGGCTATGAATGAAAGCCATTCATTGTGTACAGCTGTCATGTGATCACTGTGATTGGTCATAGCAATCACATGGTACTGGGCCGGCCTGGTACAATGATCTGTCATCTGGTGGACATAGCAGGTGACATATCAAGATACAGCAGAGCCACTAGACTTGGAGGACTTCATATGATGTCCACTCAGGATGGGAGAGATCCCGCTCAGCTGTCATTCTGCTATAGGTCTGGTGGGAAGCAGTTAGTTACAGGGGACACTGTACAGGTTCTATATGTAGTCTCGGGGGTCCCTGTGGAAGTCCATGTGTGGACATTTCTACCTATGATAAATGACAGGCTAAACCCACCTGGAGACTTTCTCCACACCTGGAGTGTGCTGAGTTCTTGGAGAACGTCTACACAGTGTTTCCAGATTGGCTTTATCACCCCAACGAGCTCGCTCCAGTTCATGGATGTCATCATTATGTTTGGAGGATCTCACCAGTCAGGAGCCTTTCCTGTCATCCTACATGTTCCCTTCTGAGGATTGTTCTATCCTTCCAAACAAATGTATGAAATCATGGATGAGTCCTCCTTCTATGTGATCTAGAAGATCTTCAATCACAATGTCTTTATGGATGAAGTGGATGGCCCAGTTTATATATTATTTTGTTTTTATCTTGTGTTCTGTGTCTTTAAGACTTTTCTATCTGTAGTAAAATATATTTTTTAAACAGCTGGTTGCATAAGAGTTAGGTTTATTTTTTCTTCCTTTTTTTAGTTCTTTTTGAACTTTCCTGGTATCCCTGTAAGGTAGATACAATACAGGAATGGTTATTAGGGGACAATTCTCTGGGCTGCAGTTCCTCTGAACTCCACAAGATGGTGATCTCATTTTTCCCCAGACAGGATGTCTCTATGGAATACAGACAGGAAGTGATGTCAGGTACAGGCAGGAACTAGAGAGGAGACGTTGCTGGAAGTGGCAGCAGAGAAGGTAATGTTATTTTCTATTTACACCCAGTAACCCCCCGTCATGTCTGTCCTCTTCCTCCACAGTCACGTCCGTCCTCTCCCTCCACAGTCACGTCCGTCCTCTCCCTCCACAGTCACGTCCGTCCTCTCCCTCCACAGTCACGTCCGTCCTCTCCCTCCACAGTCACGTCCGTCCTCTCCCTCCACAGTCACGTCCGTCCTCTCCCTCCACAGTCACGTCCGTCCTCTCCCTCCAGAGTCACGTCCGTCCTCTCCCTCCAGAGTCACGTCCGTCCTCTCCCTCCACAGTCACGTCCGTCCTCTCCCTCCACAGTCACGTCCGTCCTCTTCCTCCACAGTCACGTCCGACCTCTTCCTCCACAGTCACGTCCGTCCTCTTCCTCCACAGTCACGTCCGTCCTCTTCCTCCACAGTCACGTCCGTCCTCTTCCTCCACAGTCACGTCCGTCCTCTTCCTCCACAGTCACGTCCGTCCTCTTCCTCCACAGTCACGTCCGTCCTCTTCCTCCACAGTCACGTCCGTCCTCTTCCTCCACAGTCACGTCCGTCCTCTTCCTCCACAGTCACGTCCGTCCTCTTCCTCCACAGTCACGTCCGTCCTCTCCCTCCACAGTCACGTCCGTCCTCTCCCTCCACAGTCACGTCTGTCCTCTTCCTCCATAGTCATGTCCGTCCTCTTCCTCCAGAGTCACGTCTGTCCTCTTCCTCCATAGTCATGTCCGTCCTCTTCCTTCATAGTCACTGTGACGTCTTTTATCTCTAGCAGATGATGATACACACATATATAGTGTGGGAACCCAGATTAACCCCTTCAGGGGCAGAACATTCCCCCACTTCCGGGGCCGGAACATTCTCCTCATTGTGGAGATAAATTCTAGTAATATGGTCCTCTAAACAAACAGCACTGACAATAAATAGAGAAGACAAGGACCATCCTGACCATACATGGCCTACAAAGGGCAATGATGACACTACACAGGCAGCCAATGGGCAATCATTACACTATGCAGCCAACACAATGATGGAGTGCCGGGGTCAGGAGTATGGAGCATAGAGCCCCTTACATTGCTGCTCAGGAGGAAGAAAACATTCCTCTCCCTCCACAGTCACATCCGTCCTCTTCCTCCATAGTCACGTCCGTCCTCTCCCTCCACAGTCACATCCGTCCTCTTCCTCCACAGTCACATCCGTCCTCTTCCTCCATAGTCACGTCTCTGCTCTTCCTCTATAATCACGTCCGTCCTCTTCCTCCATAGTCACGTCCGTCCTCTTCCTCCACAGTCACGTCCGTCCTCTTCCTCCACAGTCACGTCCGTCCGTCCTCTTCCTCCACAGTCACGTCCGTCCATCCTCTTCCTCCACAGTCACGTCCGTCCTCTTCCTCCAGAGTCATGTCCGTCCTCTCCCTCCACAGTCACGTCCGTCCTCTCCCTCCACAGTCACGTCCGTCCTCTCCCTCCACAGTCACGTCCGTCCTCTCCCTCCACCGTCACGTCCGTCCTCTCCCTCCACTCTCAAGTCCGTCCTCTCCCTCCACAGTCACGTCCGTCCTCTCCCTCCACAGTCACGTCCGTCCTCTTCCTCCACAGTCACGTCCGTCCTCTCCCTCCACAGTCACGTCCGTCCTCTCCCTCCACCGTCACGTCCGTCCTCTCCCTCCACCGTCACGTCCGTCCTCTTCTTCCACAGTCACGTCCGTCCTCTTCTTCCACAGTCACGTCCGTCCTCTTCCTCCACAGTCACGTCCGTCCTCTCCCTCCACAGTCACGTCCGTCCTCTCCCTCCACAGTCACATCCGTCCTCTTCCTCCACAGTCACATCCGTCCTCTTCCTCCACAGTCACATCCGTCCTCTTCCTCCACAGTCACGTCTGTCCTCTTCCTCCATAGTCACGTCTCTGCTCTTCCTCTATAATCACGTCCGTCCTCTTCCTCCATAGTCACGTCCATCCTCTTCCTCCACAGTCACGTCCGTCCTCTTCCTCCACAGTCACGTCCGTCCTCTTCCTCCACAGTCACGTCCGTCCGTCCTCTTCCTCCACAGTCACGTCCGTCCATCCTCTTCCTCCACAGTCACGTCCGTCCTCTTCCTCCAGAGTCACGTCCGTCCTCTCCCTCCACAGTCACGTCTCTCCTCTTCCTCCACAGTCACGTCCGTCCTCTTCCTCCACAGTCACGTCCGTCCTCTTCCTCCACAGTCACGTCCGTCCTCTTCCTCCACAGTCACGTCCGTCCTCTTCCTCCACAGTCACGTCCGTCCTCTTCCTCCACAGTCACGTCCGTCCTCTTCCTCCACAGTCACGTCCGTCCTCTTCCTCCACAGTCACGTCCGTCCTCTTCCTCCACAGTCACGTCCGTCCTCTTCCTCCACAGTCACGTCCGTCCTCTTCCTCCAGAGTCACGTCCGTCCTCTTCCTCCAGAGTCACGTCCGTCCTCTTCCTCCAGAGTCACGTCCGTCCTCTTCCTCCAGAGTCACGTCCGTCCTCTTCCTCCAGAGTCACGTCCGTCCTCTTCCTCCAGAGTCACGTCCGTCCTCTTCCTCCAGAGTCACGTCCGTCCTCTTCCTCCAGAGTCACGTCCGTCCTCTTCCTCCAGAGTCACGTCCGTCCTCTTCCTCCAGAGTCACGTCCGTCCTCTTCCTCCAGAGTCACGTCCGTCCTCTTCCTCCAGAGTCACGTCCGTCCTCTTCCTCCAGAGTCACGTCCGTCCTCTTCCTCCAGAGTCACGTCCGTCCTCTTCCTCCAGAGTCACGTCCGTCCTCTCCCTCCACCGTCACGTCCGTCCTCTTCCTCCACAGTCACGTCCGTCCTCTTCCTCCACAGTCACGTCTCTGCTCTTCCTCTATAATCACGTCCGTCCTCTTCCTCCATAGTCACGTCCGTCCTCTTCCTCCACAGTCACGTCCGTCCTCTTCCTCCACAGTCACGTCCGTCCGTCCTCTTCCTCCACAGTCACGTCCGTCCATCCTCTTCCTCCACAGTCACGTCCGTCCTCTTCCTCCAGAGTCACGTCCGTCCTCTCCCTCCACAGTCACGTCCGTCCTCTCCCTCCACAGTCACGTCCGTCCTCTCCCTCCACCGTCACGTCCGTCCTCTCCCTCCACCGTCACGTCCGTCCTCTCCCTCCACAGTCACGTCCGTCCTCTCCCTCCACAGTCACGTCCGTCCTCTCCCTCCACAGTCACGTCCGTCCTCTCCCTCCACAGTCACGTCCATCCTCTTCCTCCACAGTCACGTCCGTCCTCTTCCTCCACAGTCACGTCCGTCCTCTTCCTCCACAGTCACGTCCGTCCTCTCCCTCCACAGTCACGTCCGTCCTCTCCCTCCACCGTCACGTCCGTCCTCTCCCTCCACCGTCACGTCCGTCCTCTCCCTCCACCGTCACGTCCGTCCTCTTCCTCCACAGTCACGTCCGTCCTCTTCCTCCACAGTCACGTCCGTCCTCTTCCTCCACAGTCACGTCCGTCCTCTTCCTCCACAGTCACGTCCGTCCTCTTCCTCCACAGTCACGTCCGTCCTCTTCCTCCACAGTCACGTCCGTCCTCTTCCTCCACAGTCACGTCCGTCCTCTTCCTCCACAGTCACGTCCGTCCTCTTCCTCCACAGTCACGTCCGTCCTCTTCCTCCACAGTCACGTCCGTCCTCTTCCTCCACAGTCACGTCCCTCCTCTTCCTCCACAGTCACGTCCCTCCTCTTCCTCCACAGTCACGTCCGTCCTCTTCCTCCACAGTCACGTCCGTCCTCTTCCTCCATAGTCACGTCCGTCCTCTTCCTCCATAGTCACTGTGACGTCTTTTATCTCCAGCAGATGATGATACACACATATATAGTGTGGGAACCCAGATGAACCCCTTCAGGGGCAGAACATTCCCCCACTTCCGGGGCCGGAACATTCTCCTCATTGTGGAGATAAATTCTAGTAATATGGTCCTCTAAACAAACAGCACTGACAATAAATAGACAAGACAAGGACCATCCTGACCATACATGGCCTACAAAGGGCAATGATGACACTACACAGGCAGCCAATGGGCAATCATTACACTATGCAGCCAACACAATGATGGAGTGCCGGGGTCAGGAGTATGGAGCATAGAGCCCCTTACATTGCTGCTCAGGAGGAAGGAAACATTCCCCAGCCGGCCATGAAGAATATGTTCCATCATTGGTGTCAGAGGGAGGGAAATACTGAGGGGTCTGAGGGAAGAAGAGGAGCTGAGGGGTCTCTCAGGGGTTACTGAGGATGAGGGACTTTAGGTCCCCTAAGGGGTAGTGGAGCTCAAGGGCTTTGAGGGGGTAGAGTAGCTGAAGGCATCTGGGTGGATAGGGTTGGTGGGGAGCAGGGCTCTTAGGGAAGAAAAGGTTGTCAGGCTCAGGGGGACTCTGAGGTAGGGAGGGGGGCTCTTAGTCTATGATTACTCTCCCACCTGCATTTACTTTCCAGACCTCCTTACTGACCTACCAGGAAAGGAAGACAACCTTCACCTTCTGACCATCTCACTGGTCATATATTATTTTCCAGTATACCAAGTGGAATGAAGGAGGGCAGTACTTTCCCCCTTGGTGGGCACTTGTTCTTAGAGGAGGTCTGTTGGTGCATTATTGACTAACAGGTAGTCAGGGGTCAGTGCTATACATCTTCAGGAGACACTCCAATATCTTCCCATGACACAGGCTCTGGCAGTGCCCGGTGCTGGAATTCAGAGCCCCAGGAACCCACCACCACTCTGTACAATGTCCTGGATATCACAGTATACTTGGCAATGAAGAGAACTAACCCCTCCATTATGTTGTTCTCCTCCTACCCATGATGAGCTGTCATTGGATGGAAGAGAACAGACTCCTCCCCCACAGCTCTCTACTACACCAGTAGCATCCTCCTGCTATCCAATCCAATTCCTTCTCTTATTGCAAAGAGTGACAGTGACATCACTCCTGTCAGTCAGCAGGCTGCCGGAGATTGGAGCCTTGCATTCAGAGTTCTAGCTATTAAAGTCAGCAACTCTGGCCAAAAGTCAGCAAGTTCCTCTTCCTGGACATCATGATGAGCCGACATTGACCTCACAGCACTGCCTCAGAGCAAACAAGTCATAGGAAGGATCGTATTTATCATTCCTTGTCTGCAGATCTAAAACTCATCAAAACCAGTTCAGAGACCAAAAAACCTAACAGAGAAAAGAGGATTTCTGATCTGGCAGGTCAAGATAGTGCCAGGACCTCCAAGATATAGCAAATACTAAACAGTTCAGATTAAATATCTTCCCTTGGGGAGAGTAGTCCTTAAATGTCCAGCAACCCTCCTATTCCCCCCTCACATCCACATCCTATTATTGTGTGACCAATACCATCCAAATCATTCTTACTTTAATTTCCCAAAGTTATCCGTCTACAAGGAGACCTGTATAGATCACATGATGGCACCAATGAGGATGGAGGAGGACCAGAGTCACATGACTGAGAAGATACTAAACCTCACCCTGGAGATCATCTACCTGCTGACCGGAGAGGTGAGGAGGATTCTGGGAGGTCACATGACATCACTCTTATCTCTATTAATAAAAAAGATCTGACCAGAGAGGTGAGGAGGATTCTGGGAGGTCACATGACATCGCTCTTATCTCTGTTAATAAAACAGACCTGATCGGAGAGGTGAGGAGGATTCTGGGAGGTCACATGACATCACTCTCATCTCTATTAATAAAACACAGACCTGACCGGAGAGGTGAGGAGGATTCTGGGAGGTCACATGACATCACTTTTATCTCTATTAATAAAACACAGACCTGACCGGAGAGGTGAGGAGGATTCTGGGAGGTCACATGACATCACTTTTATCTCTATTAATAAAACACAAACCTGACCGGAGAGGTGAGGAGGATTCTGGGAGTCTAACATGATATTCCTTTTGGTTCCTCAATACAGAGATTTCCTCTTCTGAAGTCAGGTGATCATATGACCATCACAGTGCCTCCATGTGACTCCCTAAACCCTGAGAGACACAACATGCAGAAGATTCTAGAAGTCACCAAGAAGATGATGGAGCTGCTGACAGGAGAGGTGAGCGGTGCCGGGAATTCTGGGACATTCTCCAGTAACAGACAAGGGATGTGTCTGGATGGTGACTGTATCATTGTGTGTGTCAGGTTCCTATAAGGTGTCAGGGTGTCACTGTCTATTTCTCCATGGAGGAGTGGGAGTATTTAGAAGGACACAAGGACCTCTACAAGGACGTCATGATGGACAATCAGCAGACTTTCAGGAAGATTGTAAGGAAGGAATTTCCCCGGAATGAGACGATATTGAAGCTCACCCTGGAGATCCTCAGCCTGCTGACTGGAGAGGTGAGTGTAATGAAGGGGTTAAATAAAGAACAAATCCTCTTGTGCTGCCAAACCTAATATGATGAACTAAGAGTGTCTGCAAACACCAAACTGCATTCCCACAACACTACAAAATAAATGGAGAGATAAATAGTGCTGCGCTACTCACTAAAGCTAACCATAAAGTAAACACCTGACAGAGCCCCTAACTAAGGTGATAGAAGTGCATACCTAGAGAATCACCAAACACAAGGGAAGGAAAAGATCCAAAAACAATGGATGTCCTGCTAGGCAACACCAAATGTGAACAAACCAATGAGTGCAACTTCAACAAATGTGCAAATAGATAGTCTGAGTAATATATATCAAGGCATAAATAATAATATATATAACAAAGCACACAAAATATAAAGATAATAATATTCCATTAAACACCCGGCTGGGCCCTCAACACAGTGACAGTCAGTGAATAAATGTCCGTAAATGCAGGAAAAATCAAGATCTGTAATGCAGAAAAGTCTTCAAATCAGCAGATATTCCACATATGACTTGGAAGAATCCTCCACCAGCGAGCGTGCACGCTCCCCTCCCATTTTGATCTCGGAATATATGTAAAATGTGCTTTAATATCAACCCAAAATCCAACCAGCTCTCCTCTGTAAGTACTTTACTGGCTCCTTCTCCAATTCCTCATCAGAAATCCGTGTTCAAAAAAACCTCAAAGGACATCTCATAGTGTAATACTTCATGTTTAATGTATAAAAACCGGGTATAGAATATTCAAAATCAGGCCAGCAGACCCATACAAGCATTGGTAATAACATACACAGGAACAGGTGTACCAAGATGGCGGCCGCCGTCTGACCAGAAATGGCGTCACTACACTTCCTTCACGTTACATCGCGAATCATGTGACTTCCTCAGGGACATGAATTTCTGATTGAGAATTGGAGAAGGAACCAATAAGCCAACTGACTAATACCTTGACTCCTTCAAAATGCTAGTCAAGAATTTAGAGTTACCCCAGGCCACGCCCTGTCCCCCGCAGCAGGTGCTTCCTTCAACTAGTCGAGAAATGGAAGTCCATAAGGCTGCGGAGGGCGAGCCATCCCTGGGATCCCAGTCCAAAGAGAATTCAGAAGGGCAGGGCCCCTCAGACAATCCCAGAGGCCCCTTTAGATACAAATTGTCCCTGGAGGAGGTAGACGATTTGTTGGGGGCTATTTATGCCACGCTGGATATTAAAGAGGATAAAACACCCTTTCACTGCATGACCAGATGTATCAGGGCATGGAAGAACAAAAGTGGAGGGTTTTTCCCATCCACGAGGTATTAGTGGATACAATAAAAAAGGAGTTGCAGGATCCTGAAAGAAAGCCCTTTTTCGCTAAATCCCTCAAATGCAGATTTCCGTTCGATGAAGATCTGTCTGCTTTGTGGATTAAAAATCCCAGGCTGGAAGCAGCATTTTCCCAAATAGCTAGAAGGATGGACTTAGCTTTTGAGGATATTATTATTATTATACAGTATTTATATAGCGCCAAAGGGTATGCTCAGCTCTGTACAGTAGCAAGGGGGACATAACATGAGACAAGACAGTAATAATGCAAAACATGAGGGGATCGAGGGCCCTGCTCTTTCGAGCTTACAATCTAGGAGGGAGGGGAAGGTGGTACAGGAGGAGATGGCTGTGGGGGATGGAGTGGTGGGAGGAGTGGAGGAGGTTAGTAGTTAGATGAGGTCAGGTGTTAGGTAAGGTTGGGGTAGGCTTCTCTGAAGAGGAGGGTTTTCAGGGTGCGCCTGAAGGTGAGGAGGGTAGGTGACAGTCTGATGGATGGGGGTTGGGAGTTCCAGAGGATGGGGGAAGTCCTGGAGAAGTCCTGCAATTGGGCGTGTGAGGAGGAGACCAGGAAGCTAGAGAGTAGGAGGTCCCGTGAGGAGCGGAGGGCACGGGTAGGGTAGTATTTGGGTATCAGGCCAGTTAGGTAGTTTGGGGCGGCATTGTGAATGGCTTTGTAGGTCAGAGCAGTTTGAATTTGATGCGTTGGGCAATCGGGAGCCAATGAAGGGATTGGCAGAGGGGGGAGGCAGATGTGGAGCGGTTGGTGAGGTGGATGAGTCTAGCCGCTGAGTTTAGGATCGACTGGAGTGGGGATAGCGCTCGTTTGGGTAGGCCAGTGAGAAGGGAATTACAATAGTCCAGGCGTGAGATGATGAGGGAGTGTACGAGTTGTTTGGTGGTGTCTGGGGTGAGGAATGCGCGTATCTTGGAGATGTTGCGGAGGTGGAGCCTGCAAGATCTAGATAGCAGTTGGATGTGGGGTGGGAAGGAGAGGTGGGAGTCCAGGGTGACACCCAGGACTTTGGCGTGTGGGGTGGAAGAGATGGTGGCGTTGTTAGTAGTGATGGAGAGGATGGGGGGGGCACGGGGTGGGGGGAAGACCAGGAGCTCGGTTTTGGATAGGTTAAGTTTGAGGAAATGGAGCGACATCCAGTCTGATATGTTGTTTAGGAGGTGGGTGATGCGGGCAGAGAGTGAGGGGGTGAGGTGGGGGGTGGAGAGGTAAATTTGGGTGTCGTCGGCATAGAGGTGGTAATTGGGAGTGAATAAGTTTGCCAAGGGAGGAGGTATAGATGGAGAAGAGGAGGGGCCCGAGGACACAGAGGGGGAGGTGGCAGTGTTGTAGGTGACGCTGAAGGAGCGTTGGGAAAGGTAGGAGGAGAACCAACAGAGAGCAGCGTCCTGGATGCCAAGGGAGTGCAGTTTGGCAAGGAGGAGGGGGTGGTCAACAGTGTCGAAGGCCACGGAGAGATCGAGGAGCAGGAGGATAGAATAGTGGCTATTGGCTTTGGCGGTTAGCAGGTCATTGGTGATTTTAAGTAGGGCGGATTTGGTGGAGTGTAGGGGACGGAAGCCAGACTGTAGGGGGTCAAGGAGGTTGTTATCAGTGAGGTGGGCGCTTAGGCGATTGTAGGCCAGGCGCTCAAGGAGCTTGGAAGTGAAGGGCAACAAGGAGATGGGTCTAAGGTTGTTAAGGTTGGTGGGGTCAAGGGAGGGTTTTTTGAGTATGGGGGTGATGTGTGCATGCTTTAGAGGGGAGGGGAAGGTGCCGGTGGAGAGGGAGAGATTTAAGATGTGGGTGAGGGAGCGAATGATGGAGGGGGGGTGACTGGAGGAGCTGTGAGGGGATAGGGTCCAGGGGGCAGGTGGTGAGGGGGGCTTCAGTGAAGACCTTAGAGACCTCCTCGGGGGTAGTTGGGCTGAAGGAGTGGAGTGTTGGGGAGGTGATGATGTGCAGGGCATTAAGTATAGTGGGGGGTAGTGCTATGAGGTCAGGGGAGGGGGCGGTTGAGGGGTTGGAGGAGGGCGGGAGGCTGGGTGGAGAGGTGGATTGTGAGTTTACAATGTCCTTACAGATTGCGTCAATCTTGTTTTGGAAGTGAGTGGCAATCTTGTGGGCGATGAGTGAGGTGCTGGGTGGAGGGGGAGAGAGCAGGGATTTGAAAGTGGAGAAGAGCCGACGAGGACAGGTGGAGAGGGTGTTGATAAGGGTTATGAAATAGGCTTGCTTGGCGGCATGGAGGGAGGTGGTGTAGGTGAGGTAGGCGGCTTTATAGAGGGAGAACGCACGAGGGGATCTGGTTTTGCGCCATAAGCGCTCCAGCGTGTGACTGCGTCGTTTGAGGCATTTTGTGTGGTTGTTTTTCCAGGGTTGAAGCAGTCGGGATATAATGCTACGTGTGGTTAGGGGTGCCAGGGAGTCAAGGGCAGCTGACAGTGAGTCATTGTATGCAGTAGTGGCCAGGTCAGGGAATGAGTGATTGGGAATCACGGCCCATTGCTTTATTAATCTTTAACTGAGCCAGTTCCTCTGCTACCTCTGTCTCTGGAAATCCTAAAAGTGATCCATCATTACTGGAACCAATATGATTTCCCAACTTATTATTGTTAGTATAATTTATTTCTGAGAAGACGCATTGTTTAAGTGGTTTGCTACATCCAGGTCTCCCTTAACATAAGTGTTGTGCCCAGTTTTCATTTTAGTGATCCCATCGTATTTTCTATTTCTATCACCAATGTACCTCAAAAATGTTTTATCTCCTTTCTTCATAGATTTAGCAATTTCCTCCTCTTTCTGTGCTTTGGCAGCGCTGATAATGTGTTTGGCCTCCTTTTGTCTATTTTTATACTCTTCTCTATCAGCTCCACCTCCTGTTTCCTTGAATCTCCTATATGATGATTTCTTTTCCTTTACTATCCTACTTCTCTCTTTAGTGAACCATATTGGTTTTCTCTTCTGTTTATTCTTACTAACTTGCCTGACATAATCTGGTTGCCTCCAGGATGGTAGACTCTATCAGTGCCCACTGATAACTTACTCCGGTCCTTTTACTCCAACCTTTCAACTCATTTCACCCATTTCACCAAAATTTGTCTTTTTGGAATCTAAATCTTTTGTTTTTCTACATGATTTTTCAGTTCTTATTTTAATATCAAACCAAAGACATCGGTGATCACTAGAACCCACATTTTCTCCCACCTCAACATTAGACAGTTGATCCCCATTTGTCAGTACTAGCTCTAGAATATGATCGCCTTGGGTTGGACGTTTTAGAGAAGCCCCATTCAGTGCTTCCATTACATCCTGCTTGTAATAGCAGTTTGAGAATTCCAGTTAATGTCAGGCGTGGTGACGTCACCCATAATGAAAACCTTCCCCTTCATTGCCATTTGAGTTATCTCATCAATCAAGAAGTCATTCTAATCTTCAGCCTGTCCTGGGGGTCTGTATATGACACCAGTTCTAAGGGGAGATCCCTCTCTGGTTGGAAGGCAGACCCAGAGGGTTTCCAGTATTTAATTTGTTGTTTGAATTAATGTTCTCCTTATGCTATTTCTGACATATATGACAACTCCACCTCCCCTCCCCCCTACTCTGTCTTTCCTGTATAGTGTATACCCTGGTATAGTTACTTCCCAGTCATCTGAATCCTTGAACCACGTCTCTGTAATTACAACAAGGTCCAAGTGGTCCCTAGACATAAGAGCTGTCAGCTCACAAAGCTTGTTGCCTAAACTCGGAGCATTAGTGCAATGACATGACAAGCACTGCCATCTACTGCTTTATGTTTACCACCCGAAACTGTAACTGAAGTGACCCCATCAGCCCCGTCCTGAGCAACACCAACCTCACATTTGTTTCAGCCTGCTGGGGACAGAAATGATCCTCAACAATGACATCTCTGCCCCCATTTCTCAGTTTAAATGCATGTCCAAAAACCTTCTAAATTCCATAGTAAGGAGCTGAGCGCCCTTGTGTGAGGGATGCAGACCATCTCTATTGTACAGCTCAATGTCAGACCACCTGATGGCATCACGACTAACAGAACCAAAACCTTCTGCTTTGCACCAATCCTTTCACCAAACCTTGGACTCTGCTATGCCAAGTACTTCCTCTTGTTGTCCATTATGGACAGGTAAGACCTCTTTGTATCACACAGAACTGTACAGGAGTCATGAAGAAATCTACCGACAATGACACCAGAAGGAGACCTCATCGTATGACCACAAGATCCTCGAGAATCCAGAATCCCATCACCATCCCTCCACCTCTATCCCTGATACCTACAAGACAGAAGACACAGAAGATTCTAGAAGTCACAGAGAAGATGATGGAGCTGCTGACAGGAGAGGTGAGCGGTGCCGGGAATTCTGGGACATTCTCCAGTAACAGACAAGGGATGTGTCTGGATGGTGACTGTATCATTGTGTGTGTCAGGTTCCTATAAGGTGTCAGGATGTCACTGTCTATTTCTCCATGGAGGAGTGGGAGTATTTAGAAGGACACAAGGATCTCTACAAGGACGTCATGATGGACAATCAGCCGCCCCTCACATCACCGGGTAAGAGGAGACTTTATTGTAAAGGAGAGAGCAGTACGGAGGATCCATCTAGATCCCCCATCATCTGATAAACACATAGAAACAATGGATTCAGTCTCAGGAGATGGGAGGCAGCAGTGTGGGACCTCTGCAGCTTGTCTCATGTGGACATCTAGGCCATCACTATTTGCTGAATACTAATATTATGAGTCCTGACCCTTACACTGTATATATTATATTGTACATTACATACTCCTGACCCCTGCACTATATACTCTATGTTGTACATTACATACTCCTGACCCCTGCAATATATACTCTGTGTTGTACATTACATACTCCTGACCCCTGCACTATACACTGTATGTTGTACATTACATACTCCTGACCTCTGCACTATATACTCTATGTTGTACATTACATACTCCTGACCCCTGCACTATATACTCTATGTTGTACATTACATACTCCTGACCCCTGCACTATATACTGTATGTTGTACATTACATACTCCTGACCCCTGCACTATATACTCTATATTGTACATTACATACTCCTGACCCCTGCACTATATACTCTGTTGTACATTACATACTCCTGACCCCTGCACTATATACTCTATGTTGTACATTACATACTCCTGACCTCTGCACTATATACTCTATGTTGTACATTACATACTCCTGACCCCTGCACTATATACTCTGTTGTACATTACATACTCCTGACCCCTGCACTATATACTCTATGTTGTACATTACATACTCCTGACCTCTGCACTATATACTCTATGTTGTACATTATATATCCCTGACCCCTGCACTATATACACTGTCAGGGGTGTCAAGCTCCATTTCATCGCGGGCCGTATCAACTTTATGGTTGCCCTCAAAGGGCCGGTTGTACATGTAAGACTAGATGTCCAGAACACCTCACCCCCCATTACATCAGATGTAAAAAATCTGACACCCTCCCTAACATCACCATGCACCCCCTTTGGGGGCAGAGCTATAAAGCAGAAGGTATATGGTCTGGAGGAAGACCAGAGGAGGAGTGGAGTCAGTTACCAGAGTCTGCTGAATGCTTTGACCAGGGGAGGCAGAGATGAGGGGGTGCTGCAGCTGCACTGAGAGGTAAAGGATTTGGCAGAGGAATTATATTCTCCTCTATGATGATGACTGCTGAGACAAGCTGGAGACAAGGGGGTACCTGCAGGAGAGGTGCAAGGGCCACATGAAATGGCCTGGAGGGCCGGATTCAGCCCACGGGCCTTGTGTTTGACACCTGTGTTCTATGTTGTACACTGCATGCTCCTGACCTATAGTATATACTCTGATATACATTACATACTCCTGACCCCTGCACTATATACTCTGTTGTACATTATATCTTCCTGATCAGTGCATTATATACTCTATGTTGTACATTACATACTCCTGACCCCTGCACTATATACTCTGTTGTACATTACATACTCCTGACCCCTGCACTATATACTCTGTTGTACATTACATACTCCTGACCCCTGCACTATATACTCTATGTTGTACATTACATACTCCTGACCCCTGCACTATATACTCTATGTTGTACATTACATACTCCTGACCCCTGCACTATATACTCTATGTTGTACATTACATACTCCTGACCCCTGCACTATATACTCTGTTGTACATTATATACTCCTGACCCCTGCACTATATACTCTATGTTGTACATTACATACTCCTGACCCCTGCACTATATACTCTATGTTGTACATTCCATAGTCCTGAATTTCTGCTGTCCCCCCTCCCCCCACTGCTATATATACACATAATATGGATTCTCTTTTGTTACACCCATTTCCTCCCAGTTGGACATTTTATATCGGATGATGTGATTGGAGCACAGACTTTTACATGGTGATAATAATGTGATAACATCCTCCAACTTTGGACCCTTAAACAGAAAGTGATAATGAGGGAGGAGTCAATACCCCAATGATGGTGGTCCTCAGGATCAGTCCAGTCTTCATCTTGGTTGTTCTCCCCCATCCTCACTCTCTGACCTCTGGTGGGTCTCAGCCCCGCTGTTCTTCATGACTAAATCATGGAGTAAATAAGAAAGTGCAGTACTTCTTGTGTTGGGAAGATGGCGATGAGTGATAGAGGGGGTGGGGACCCTCGTCCTATAATCCCCTCATCACTGTCCCTCCTATAAAAGACAGTTCTGGTTGTTTCCTCACTCTCTGACTAAGGTCCATGAATAAAGAAATATCCTGGTAGGAGATCAGAGGAGCCATTTCCTAGTTCCCTTGAGGGAATTTTGCGCTCCTCAGAGACCAAGCTGCCTGATGTAGGTGGAGTCCTGATTTGGGGGAACCAATCAGCTCCTGTCTAGTAATCCTCTTTGTCTTTGTATTTTAGTCCATGGCCGGGAGATGAGGAAAACCTCCGAGGATTGTCTCACTTTGTCTCCAGACTGGAAAGTAGAAGATGAGGACATCACACAGTATAGTCCAGGAGAAAACCCGGCTCCCTTCAATGTCCATCCGGCACCACCCAGTGTAGATGGACCATCGGATTCCTTGTATCCTGAGGAACCTCAGACTGTGCGGGACCGGGTCGGCCTTCCAACAGAGAAGAGGTTTCCTTGTACTGAGTGCGGGAAATGTTTTGCAAGGAAGTTCAATCTTTACGGACATCAGAGATCTCACACGGAGGAGAATCCGTATTCCTGTTCTGAGTGCGGGAAAAGGTTTTCACGGAAGTCCCATCTTTCCACACATGAGAGATCTCACACGGGGGTGATGCCATATTCCTGTCCTGAGTGTGGAAAATGCTTTTCAGAGAAGTCCCATCTTCACATACATCAGAGATCTCACACGGGGGAGAAGCCGTATTCCTGTCCTGAGTGCGGGAAATGTTTTTCACAGACCTCCAATCTTTACAGACATCAGAGATCTCACATGAGGGAGAAGCCGTATTCCTGTTCTGAGTGCGGGAAATGTTTTTCACGTAAGTCCAATCTTTCCACACATGAGAGATCTCACACGGGGGTGATGCCATATTCCTGTCCTGAGTGTGGGAAATGCTTTACAGAGAAGTCCCATCTTCACTCACATCAGAGATCTCACACGGGGGAGAAGCCGTATTCCTGTCCTGAGTGCGGGAAATGTTTTTCACAGATCTCCAATCTTTACAGACATCAGAGATCTCACATGAGGGAGAAGCCGTATTCCTGTTCTGAGTGCGGGAAATGTTTCTCACGGAAGTCTCATCTTTCCAGACATCAGAGATCACACACGGGGGAGAAGCCGTATTCCTGTCCTGAGTGCGGGAAATGTTTTTCACAGACGTCCCATCTTTCCGCACATCAAAGATCTCACACGGGGGTAATGCCATATTCCTGTCCTGAGTGTGGGAAATGTTTTTCACAGATATCCAATCTTCACACACATCAGAGATTGCACACTGGGCAAAAGCCATATTCCTGTCCTGAGTGCGGGAAAAGTTTTTCACATAGATCCACTCTTTACAGACATCAGAGATCTCACACGGGGGAGAAGCCACTTCCCTGTCCTGAGTGAGGGAAATGTTCCTCACTGAAGTCCTGTCTTCCTGTACATCAGGGGTCCCACACAACCCTGGAGGTGTATTAGTGCCTTGAGTGCGGGAAATGTCTTCTAGATGAATGTTGCTGGACATCCCAGCTCTCATGTGGGGAAGAAGCACACCCTGATATACACCTCAGATATACTCCATGGCTGATCTTCATCATGGAAGAAACAGTTGATAAGGAGATCAGAGGTCCCCAAAGACATGGATGAAGTGTGGGACCGGGTTGGCCATTGATGGCAGGAGAAGAATAAAAATGGAGTCCTGACCTGTCATTGGCTGAGTACATTTTGTGGTTGGAGATTTCACAAACACTTAGAGGTCTGTTATAAAAAAAATAAAAACAAAATAAAAAGCAATAATATCAAAAATATATATTTATTAAAAAAAATCAGTGCAAAATGGTGATGATAAATAATAAACAATACAAGATAACAGTACAATGATCTAATCCACAATAATGGGGAGAAATACAAGCCAGCAATTACTGCCAAATATTAATGAATTACATCCAACTGTCTGGAAATGTGTAAGAAATCAGTAACTCAGCAACATGTGACAACAGATATACAAATCCACCCCGTGATCTCTCTACACCCAGATATTAAACGCTCAACGTGTACCTTGCCATGACTTGAAAGCCATGGATGAAGTGTGGGACCAGGTTGGCCATTGATGGCAGGAGAAGAATAAAAATGGAGTCCTGCCATAGAGCACTGGGCTGACTTCTCATTGGGGTGCAGCCTATATGCTAGAGATGGTTTGTACCTAAATGGAAGGGGGTCTGCTGTGCTGGGGGAGGGGTTAATGGGAAGGCTGGAGGAGTATATAAACTAGGATGGAGGGGGGAGGGAGAATTCGATTATAAGGGGGTAGACAGATCAGACCGGGGTCAGTACTTATTGGTGGGTGGAATGGGGGGAGGGCTATGGCAGATGATAAGAGGGTTCCCATGTTACAAACAACCAGTGGAATTGGTACTATTTGTATGAAAATAAAAAATACACAAAATCCGTGTGAACAAGGAGTCGGTGAATGAACAAGGAGTCGGTGAATGAACAAGGTGTCAGTGAATGAAAGTGTTTGTTCCCCAATGCCAGAAGTGTGCCCAGCACAATAGGTGAGTTGGAAGGTTTGGTGCATGAAGAGAACTAGGATTGAATTGGTATTGCTGAATCTTGGCTTCATTCCTCACATGACTGGGCCATTCATATTCCTGGCTAGGTTCTCTTTCGGAGAGATGGGGGAAATAGGAAAGGTGGTGGTGTCTGTCTCTATGTGAGAAGTGATCTCAGAGTGAGTGTGAAAGAGGACCTAGTTGATGGAGAGTGTGATGAGGCTGAAGTATTACGGGTGGAACTGCACATGGGGGGCGGTACTACAAAGGTCATCATTGGAGTTTGTTATAGGCCTCCCAGTGTTAATGAGGAGTTGGAGACTCAGCTCCTCCCACAGATGGAAAGGGCTGGGACAGTGATAATAATGGGGGATGGTAACTACCCTGAAAGTGACTGGAGTAATGGTACTGCCGGAACAGTTAAAGGGCAAAAATGTACAAACCTACTACAGGACGATTTTATGGTCCAGTTCATAGAGGCCACAACTAGGAATGATGCTCTGCTGGACCTGGTCATCTCCAACCATGCTGAGCTTATTACGAATGTCCATATAAAAGAACATCCGGGTAGCAGTGACCATAACATGATATCATTTATTGTTAGCTGTAAACAGCGAGCACATACGGGAAAATAAAACACTCAACTTTAACCTCCCTGGCGGTCTGATTCTTTCCGATTTTTGGTGCTGAAAGCGGTACCATTTTTTTGCATGGAAATATGTAGTTTTTTATTGTAGGCTGTAATTTTTAGGAATAACTCACTGAAATCTGTCCGAAAAAGAGTCTATTAAACATCCCGGATATGATAAAACTTGAAACACGAAATCATAAATTATAATTTAATAAATAATAAAAAATAATAATATCATAATAATAAATGTAATTCAATAATATAATCAAACCAAAAACACTGAAATTTGAAATACAGAGGCAAATTCGCACATCGCTGAGCAAAATCGCAGAATCGTTTTCAGTGTCTGATGACGAATTTCCCCCACAAATCATTATCACTCAATTCTGCAAGTGGTTCTAATTTACTATCGCTGTTCTAAAACCGCTTTTGACGTAAAGGGACGCTTTTTGGCGCTTTTTGGCCTCCATGGACTTTTCTAAGTTTCCAGGCAGAAAGAACAGTCAAAATGCAGGCAGGGCGCCGGACAAAGCACTCGGGACAAAATGTATGTGAAATGCAGTGGAAAAAGCAATGACAGCAAAAATGTCATTTTTTTAAAAATTTCAAATTTCCTGCCGGTTCCGCCGCCCGAACGTTCCGACGTCACAGGGACCGGAACACGGAAGCCGGATGCCGGCATCCGCCGGAGGAGATGGCCAGGGACGCTGCAAGGGACCCATCGTGGGAGCGAAGGACAAGGTAAGTGCTGCAGGGACCCCCAGAGAACGCTGCATGGTAAGCCCGAGTGTAGCTCGGGGTTACCGTTCTTGGTATAGAAATTCTACCCCGAGCTACACTCGGGAATACCGCCAAGGAGGTTAAGAGAGCTAATTTTCCAAGGGTGAGATCTGCTCTCCAAGACTTAGACTGGGAGGGAATATTGGCATCGATGAACACAACACAGAAATGGGAGTTCTTCATAAAGACTGTATGTGACCACACTGCAAAATATATTCCCATGGGCAACAAGTATAAAAGGCTACAAATCCAACCTATGTGGCTTACGGCCAAAGTTACAAAAGCGATAGATAATAAGAAAAGAGCTTTTATTAAATATAACAATGAAGGAACACGATCATCGTTTACACATTACAAAGAATAGAACAGAATACGCAAAAAGGAAATAAAGGCGCAAAAACTGAAAACAAACGACAGAAAGATATCAGGACGACCCCAAAACATTCCTCCAATATATGAATAGTAGAAAGGTCCGGTCCCAGCATGTAGGCCCTTTACAGAACCATCTAGGGGGGGTGACTGGGGACAAAGAGAAGGACAATGTATGAAATCCCTTCTTCAGCTCTGTGTATACAAAGGAGCATGGGGGGGCTCTTGTCCATAATGGGGGTGGTACTGACACCCCCCAGATGATCCACATTGGCTCACAATTGATATGATCCAGAAATATTTAGACAGAACAAAGGTGAATAAAGCCCCTGGACCGGATGGCAGACACCCACGGGGCCTTAAAGAATTCAGCTCTGTCATCTCACAGCCATTGTTTCTCATTTTTAGGGACTCTTTAATGACTGGCATAGTACCACTGGATTGGTGTAAGGCCAATGTGGGGCCACTATTCAAAGAAGGGTCAAAATCTTTCCCAAGTAATTATAGACCTGTTAGTGTAACTTCTATAGTTGGGAAGATACTGGAGAGATTAATAAAAGACAACATAGAGGAGTTCTTGCTGGAAACAAATATTGTAAGCCACAGACAGCATGGATTCATGAAAGACAGAAGTTGTCACACAAATCTGATTTCTTTTTATGAGGGGGTGAGCAAAACCTTGGACAGAGGGGTGGCTGTGGATGTGGTGTACTTGGACAGAGGGGTGGCGGTGGATGTGGTGTACTTGGACAGAGGGGTGGCTGTGGACGTGGTATACTTGGACAGAGGGGTGGATGTGGTATACTTGGACAGAGGGGTGGCAGTGGACGTGGTATACTTGGACAGAGGGGTGGCAGTGGACGTGGGATACTTGGACAGAGGGGTGGATGTGGTATACTTGGACAGAGGGGTGGCAGTGGACGTGGTATACTTGGACAGAGGGGTGGCAGTGGACGTGGGATACTTGGACAGAGGGGTGGCGGTGGACGTGGTATACTTGGACAGAGGGGTGGTGGTGGACGTGGTATACTTGGACAGAGGGGTGGAGGTGGACGTGGTATACTTGGACAGAGGGGTGGCGGTGGACGTGGGATACTTGGACAGAGGGGTGGCGGTGGACGTGGGATACTTGGACAGAGGGGTGGCGGTGGACGTGGGATACTTGGACAGAGGGGTGGCGGTGGACGTGGTATACTTGGACAGAGGGGTGGACGTGGTATACTTGGATTTTGCAAAAGCGTTTGACACAGTTCCCCACACACAGCTAATGTGTAAGGTAAAGTCTACAGGTTGGAAAAATCTGAATGTAAATGGATAGAAAACTGGCTAAAAGATCGAATTCAGACAGTAGTGGTTAAGGATTCATACTCTAAATTGTCTAGTCGTGTTATTGGTGTACCCCAAGGTTCAGTGTTATTAGTGGTGTACCTCAAGGTTCAGTGTTATTAGTGGGGTACCCCAAGGCACAGTGTTATTAGTGGGGTACCCCAGGGTTCAGTGTTATTAGTGGGGTACCCCAAGGTTCAGTGTTATTAGTGGGGTACCCCAAGGTTCAGTGTTGGGACCCTTACTTTTTAATACATTTATAAACAATATAAGTAGAGATGAGCGAATCGAACCAGGCGAAGTGGAATTCGATACGAATTTCAGGAAAAATTCGTCGAATCCGAATATTAGCCTACTTCGGGTGCGCGAATCGAATTTTTCCCGATCAGCCGGCAAAAGTGTCCCTGCAGAGAGCTCCGCTATTTCTGACAGTTCTCTGACAGTTCCTTCACATGTACAGCGGTTGAAACATTGTATCTATTTGTTTCCATTTAGGATACAGATGTTTTTATTCAGAAACAGATACAATGTTTCAACCGCTGTAAATGTGAAAGTCAGAGAACTGTCAGAAATAGAGGAGCTCTGCAGATACACTTAGCGGAGCTCTGCAGATACACTTTTTGCCGGCTTGGAATTCTTCTTATTTTCATCCTACTTCTTCTTCTTCTTCATCCTCATCCTCTTCTTCTTCTTCTGAGGATGAGGATGAAGAAGAAGAAGTAGGATGAAAATAAGAAGAATTCCAAGCCGGCAAAAAGTGTATCTGCAGAGCTCCTCTAAGTGTATCTGCAGAATAGAGGAGCTCTGCAGATACACTTTTTGCCGGCTTGGAATTCTTCTTCTTCTCATCCTTCTTCTTCTTCTCATCCTTCTTCTTCTTCTCATCCTTCTCCTTCTTCTCATCCTTCTCCTTCTTCTCATCCTTCTTCTTCTTCTCATCCTTCTCCTTCTTCTCATCCTTCTTCTTCTCATCCTTCTCCTTCTTCTCATCCTTCTTCTCATCCTTCTCCTTCTTCTCATCCTTCTTCTCATCCTTCTTCTCATCCTTCTCCTTCTTCTCATCCTTCTCCTTCTTCTCATCCTTCTCCTTCTTCTCATCCTTCTCATTCTCCTTCTTCTCATCCTTCTCCTTCTTCTCATCCTTCTCCTTCTCCTTCTTCTCATCCTTCTCCTTCTTCTCATCCTTCTCCTTCTCCTTTTTCTCATCCTTCTCCTTCTCCTTCTTCTCATCCTTCTCCTTCTCCATCTTCTCATCCTTCTCCTTCTTCTCATCCTTCTCCTTCTTCTCATCCTTCTCCTTCTTCTCATCCTTCTCCTTCTTCTCATCCTTCTTCTCATCCTTCTCCTTCTTCTCATCCTTCTCCTTCTTCTCATCCTTCTCCTTCTTCTCATCCTTCTTCTCATCCTTCTCCTTCTTCTCATCCTTCTTCTCATCCTTCTCCTTCTTCTCATCCTTCTTCTCATCCTTCTCCTTCTTCTCATCCTTCTCCTTCTTCTCATCCTTCTCCTTCTTCTCATCCTTCTTCTCATCCTTCTCCTTCTTCTCATCCTTCTCCTTCTTCTCATCCTTCTTCTCATCCTTCTCCTTCTTCTCATCCTTCTCCTTCTTCTCATCCTTCTCCTTCTCCTTCTTCTCATCCTTCTCCTTCTTCTCATCCTTCTCCTTCTTCTCATCCTTCTCCTTCTTCTCATCTTTCTCCTTCTCCTTCTTCTCATCCTTCTCCTTCTCCTTCTTCTCATCCTTCTCCTTCTCCTTCTTCTCATCCTTCTCCTTCTCCATCTTCTCATCCTTCTCCTTCTCCTTCTTCTCATCCTTCTCCTTCTTCTCATCCTTCTCCTTCTCCATCTTCTCATCCTTCTCCTTCTCCTTCTTCTCATCCTTCTCCTTCTTCTCATCCTTCTCCTTCTTCTCATCCTTCTCCTTCTCCTTCTTCTCATCCTTCTCCTTCTTCTCATCCTTCTCCTTCTCCTTCTTCTCATCCTTCTCCTTCTCCTTCCTCATCTCCAAGGGCATTTAAATTAAAGGTACAGTGTTCTGCACTAATTTAAAGGCTCTCTGAAGCCTAGAAACCCTTTTTATAAGTTAACTTCGTAGCGAATAAATTCGAATCGAATTTCTTCCTGAAATTCGGCGAATCAGCCGAATCGAATTTTTGAATAATTCGCTCATCTCTAAATATAAGGTCTGGGATTATAAATCCCATTTCAGTCTTTGCAGATGACACCAAGCTGTGCCGGGGAATAACGTCCTTACAGGATGTCTCCAACTTACAAGCCGACCTCAATGCTCTGTGTAATTGGGGGACTATGGGGCCAATGAGGGCTAATGGTGATAAATGTAAGGTTCTGCACTTGGGGGATAAAAATATGCATCATACTTACTAGGAGGGTACATCTTGGGGGGGTCAATGGTGGAGAAGGATCTGGGGGAGTCAATGGTGGAGAAGGATCTGGGGGGGTCAATTGTGGAGAAGGATCTGGGAGTTCTAATAGATCACAAGCTTAATAATGGCAGCAATGCAAAGCTGCGGGTTCTAAAGCGAGCAAAATCCTCTCTTGTATTAGGAGAGGTATAGACTCCAGAGAGAGAGATATCACCCCCCCCCCCCCCCCGGGTACAAATCATTAGTAAGACCTCATCTGGAATATACAGTTCAGTTTTGGGCTCCAATTCACAAAAAGTACATTGGGGAACTGGAGGAAGTACAGAGAAGGGAAACCAAACTGATACGAGGCATGGAGGAGATCAGCTATGAGGAAAGATTAGGGGAACTGAATGTATTCTCTACTGAGAAGAGGAGATTAAGGGGGGATATGATCTCCATGTATAATACACAAGGGGGGATATGATCTCCATGTATAATACATAAGGGGGGGATATGATCTCCATGTATAATACATAAGGGGGGATATGATCTCCATGTATAATACATAAGGGGGGATATGATCACCATGTATAATACATAAGGGGGGGATATGATCTCCATGTACAATACATAAGGGGGATATGATCTCCATGTATAATATATAAGGGGGATATGATCTCCATGTATAATACATAAGGGGGGGATATGATCTCCATGTATAATACATAAGGGGGGATATGATCACCATGTATAATACATAAGGGGGGATATGATCTCCATGTATAATACATAAGGGGGGATATGATCTCCATGTATAATACATAAGGGGGGGATATGATCTCCATGTATAATACATAAGGGGGATATGATCTCCATGTATAATACATAAGGGGGATATGATCTCCATGTATAATACATAAGGGGGGATATGATCTCCATGTATAATACATAAGGGGGATATGATCTCCATGTATAATACATAAGGGGGATATGATCTCCATGTATAATACATAAGGGGGATATGATCACCATGTATAATACATAAGGGGGGATATGATCACCATGTATAATACATAAGGGGGGGATATGATCTCCATGTACAATACATAAGGGGGATATGATCTCCATGTATAATATATAAGGGGGATATGATCTCCATGTATAATACATAAGGGGGATATGATCTCCGTGTATAATACATAAGGGGGGATATGATCTCCGTGTATAATACATAAGGGGGGGTATGATCTCCATGTATAATACATTAGGGGGATATGATCTCCATGTATAATACATAAGGGGGATGTGATCTAAATGTATAATACATAAGGGGGGATATGATCACCATGTATAATACATAAGGGGGGGATATGATCTCCATGTATAATACATAAGGGGGGGATATGATCTCCATGTATAATACATAAGGGGGATATGATCTCCATGTATAATACATAAGGGGGGATATGATCACCATGTGTAATACATAAGGGGGGATATGATCTCCATGTATAATACATAAGGGGGATATGATCTCCATGTATAATACATAAGGGGGGATATGATCTCCATGTATAATACATAAGGGGGATATGATCTCCATGTATAATACATAAGGGGGATATGATCACCATGTATAATACATAAGGGGGGATATGATCACCATGTATAATACATAAGGGGGGGATATGATCTCCATGTACAATACATAAGGGGGATATGATCTCCGTGTATAATACATAAGGGGGGATATGATCTCCATGTATAATACATAAGGGGGATATGATCACCATGTATAATACATAAGGGGGATATGATCTCCGTGTATAATACATAAGGGGGGATATGATCTCCGTGTATAATACATAAGGGGGGGTATGATCTCCATGTATAATACATTAGGGGGATATGATCTCCATGTATAATACATAAGGGGGATGTGATCTAAATGTATAATACATAAGGGGGGGATATGATCACCATGTATAATACATAAGGGGGGGATATGATCTCCATGTATAATACATAAGGGGGGATATGATCTCCATGTATAATACATAAGGGGGGATATGATCTCCATGTATAATACATAAGGGGGGATATGATCTCCATGTATAATACATAAGGGGGATATCATCTCCATGTAAAATACATAAGGGGGATATGATCTCCATGTATAATACATAAGGGGGATATGATCTCCGTGTATAATACATAAGGGGGGATATGATCTCCGTGTATAATACATAAGGGGGGGTATGATCTCCATGTATAATACATTAGGGGGATATGATCTCCATGTATAATACATAAGGGGGATATCATCTCCATGTAAAATACATAAGGGGGATATCATCTCCATGTATAATACATAAGGGGGGATATGATCTCCATGTATAATACATAAGGGGGGATATGATCTCCATAAATAATACATAAGGGGGATATGATCTCCATGTATAATACATAAGGGGGGATATGATCTCCATGTATAATACATAAGGGGGGGATATGATCTCCATGTATAATACATAAGGGGGATATGATCTCCATGTATAATACATAAGGGGGGATATGATCTCCATGTATAATACATAAGGGGGATATGATCTCCATGTATAATACATAAGGGGGGATATGATCTCCATGTATAATACATAAGGGGGATATGATCTCCATGTATAATACATAAGGGGGATATGATCACCATGTATAATACATAAGGGGGGATATGATCACCATGTATAATACATAAGGGGGGGATATGATCTCCATGTACAATACATAAGGGGGATATGATCACCATGTATAATACATAAGGGGGATATGATCTCCGTGTATAATACATAAGGGGGGATATGATCTCCGTGTATAATACATAAGGGGGGGTATGATCTCCATGTATAATACATTAGGGGGATATGATCTCCATGTATAATACATAAGGGGGATGTGATCTAAATGTATAATACATAAGGGGGGGATATGATCACCATGTATAATACATAAGGGGGGGATATGATCTCCATGTATAATACATAAGGGGGGATATGATCTCCATGTATAATACATAAGGGGGGATATGATCTCCATGTATAATACATAAGGGGGGATATGATCTCCATGTATAATACATAAGGGGGATATCATCTCCATGTAAAATACATAAGGGGGATATGATCTCCATGTATAATACATAAGGGGGATATGATCTCCGTGTATAATACATAAGGGGGGATATGATCTCCGTGTATAATACATAAGGGGGGGTATGATCTCCATGTATAATACATTAGGGGGATATGATCTCCATGTATAATACATAAGGGGGATGTGATCTCCATGTATAATACATAAGGGGGATATGATCTCCGTGTATAATACATAAGGGGGGATATGATCTCCATGTATAATACATAAGGGGGGATATGATCTCCATGTATAATACATAAGGGGGGGATATGATCACCATGTATAATACATAAGGGGGGGATATGATCTCCATGTATAATACATAAGGGGGGATATGATCTCCATGTATAATACATAAGGGGGGATATGATCTCCATGTATAATACATAAGGGGGATATGATCTCCATGTATAATACATAAGGGGGATATCATCTCCATGTAAAATACATAAGGGGGATATCATCTCCATGTATAATACATAAGGGGGATATGATCTCCATGTATAATACATAAGGGGGGATATGATCTCCATGTATAATACATAAGGGGGGATATGATCTCCATGTATAATACATAAGGGGGATATGATCTCCATGTATAATACATAAGGGGGGATATGATCTCCATGTATAATACATAAGGGGGGATATGATCACCATTTAATCTATGAACCTTATTGCACGACTGCAATTCTCAGTTAAACTAGTGCAGCGCTGTATAGCAAAACAAATGGTGTAAATTCCATTATCTATACCATAGTTTGTAACTTTCACACAAAGAAATCAATATAATTATTATACAGTATTTATATAGCGCCAAAGGGTTTGCTCAGTGCTGTACATTAGCAAGGGGGACAGAACATGAGCAAGACAGTAACAATACAATACACGAGGGGTTCGAGGGCCCTGCTCTTTTGAGCTTACAATCTAGGAGGGAGGGGATAGTGGTACAGGAGGAAGTGGCTGTGGGGGATGGAGTGGAGGAGATCGGTTGTTAGGTGAGGGTGGGGTAGGCTTCCCTGAAGACATGGGTTTTCAGGGTGCGCCTGAAGGTGAGGAGGGTAGGTGACAGTCTGATGGATTGGGGTAGGGAGTTCTAGAGGATAGGGGAAGTTCTGGAGAAGTCCTGCAGTCGGAGGAGGAGACCAGGGAGCTGGAGAGTAGGAGGTCCTTTGAGGAGTGGAGGGCACGGGTAGGGTGGTGTTTAGGTATCAGGTCAGTTAGGTAGTTTGGGGCGGCGTTGTGAATGGCTTTGTAGGTCACAGTTAGTAATTTGAATTTAATGCGTTGGGCAATCGGGAGCCAGTGAAGTGATTGGCAGAGGGGGGAGGCAGATGTGGAGCGGTTGGTGAGGTGGATGAGTCTCGCCACTGAGTGCAGGATAGACTGGAGAGGGGATAGCATTTGTTTGGCTAGGCCAGTGAGAAGGGAGTTGCAGTAGTCCAGGCGTGAGATGATGAGGGAGTGTACGAGTTGTTTAGTAGTGTCTGGGGTGAGGAACATACGTATCTTAGAGATGTTGCAGAGGTGGAGCCTGCATGACTTTGATAGTGATTGGACATGAGGTTGGAAGGAAAGGTTTGAGTCCAGGGTGACACCCAGGACTTTGGCGTGTGGGATGGGATTGATGGTTGTGTTGCTAGTCGTGATGGAGAGGATGGGGGGGGGCGTGGGCTGGGGGGAAAACCAGGAGCTAGGTTTTGGACAGGTTTACCTTGAGGAAATGGAGCGACATCCAGTCTGATATGTCATTCAGGAGTTGAGCGATGCGGGCGGAGAGTGAGGGGGTGAGGCGAGGGGTGGAGAGGTAAATTTGTGTGTCGTTGGCATAGAGGTGATAGTTGAAGCCGTGGGAGTGTATCAGTTTGCCAAGGGAGGAGGTGTAGATGGAGAAAAGGAAGGGTCCGAGGACAGAGCCTTGGGGGACTCCAACAGAGAGGGGGAGAGAGGGGGAGGTGGCAGCGTTGTAGGTGACGCTGAAGGAGTGTTGGAATAGGTAGGAGGAGAACCAGGAGAGAGCAGTGTCCCTGACGCCAAAGGAGTGCAGTTTAGTAAGGAGGAGGGGGTGGTCGACTGTGTCGAAGGCCGCAGAGAGGTCGAGGAGCAGGAGGACTGAGTAGTGGCCATTAGCTTTGGCAGTTAGCAGGTCATTAGTGATTTTAAGTAGGGCGGTTTTGGTGGAGTGTAAGGGATGGAAGCCAGATTGTGGTGGGTCAAGGAGGTTGTTGTCAGTGAGGTGGGCGCTTAGGCAATTGTAGGCTAAGCGCTCAAGGAGCTTGGAAGTTAATGGCAGCAGGGAGATGGGTCTACGGTTGTTTAGGTCAGTGGGGTCAATGGAGGGTTTTTTGAGTATGGGGGAGATGTGTGTGTGCTTTAGGGGGGAGGGGAATGCACCAGTAGAGAGGGAGAGATTGAAGATGTGGGTGAGGGAGCGAATGATGGAGGAGGGGGGTGACTGGAGGAGTTGTGAGGGGATAGGGTCCAGGGGGCAAGTGGTGAGGCGGGCTTCAGTGAAGACCTTAGTGACCTCCTCAGTGGTAGCAGGGCTGAAGGAGCGGAGCATTGGGGAGGTGGTAGTGTACGGGGCGTTAGGTATGGTGGGGGGCAATGTGGCTGCGAGGTCAGAGGAGGGGAGAGTAGAGGGGGTGATGGAGGGAGGGAGGTTAGGTGGAGAGGTGGATTGTGAATTGACAATGTCCTTATGTATTGCGTCAATCTTATTTTGGAAATGATTGGCAATCTCGTGAGCGGTGAGTGAGGTGCTGAGTGGAGGTGGGAGGGAGAGAGCAGGGAATTGAAAGTGGAGAAGAGCCGGTGAGGACAGGTGGAGAGGGTGTTGATAAGGGTTACGAAATAGGCTTGTTTGGCGGCATGGAGGGAAGTGGTGTAGGTGAGGAAGGCGGATTTGTAGAGGGAGAACGCTCAAGGGGATCTGGTTTTTCTCCATGATCGCTCCAGCTCATGACTGTGTCGTTTGAGACATTTTGTATGGTTGTTCTGACAGGGTTGAAGCAGGTGAGGTCTGACGTTACGCGTGGTTAGGGGTGCCAGGGATTCTAGGGTAGCTGACAGTGAGACGTTGTACGCAGTAGTGGCCAGGTCAGGGCATGACAGTGAAAGGATACTGTCGTACAGACAGTCAGCTGCCGAGTGGAGATGGGCCGGGTTCAGGTTGCGGAGGTTATGGCTGGTGATGGTTTGACGCTTTGGGGGGGAGTTAGAGGAGGGGGAGATGGAAAACGTGAGGAGGTGGTGGTCAGAGAGGGGGAAGGGGGTGTTAGTGAAGTTGTGGAGGGTGCAGAGGTGGGAGAAAGTGAGATCCAGGGTGTTCCCATCGGTGTGGGTGGAGGACTGTGTGCACTGTGTGAGCGCGAAAGAGGCATTTCGGAGGAGGAGTTGGGAAGTAGCCGGGTTTTTGACGTTGATGAGGATGTTGAAATCCCTGAGGATGATGGTCGCTAGCTCAGAGGAGAGGAAGAAGGGAAACCAGGCGGCAAAGTCGTCTAGGAAGAGGGATATGGATCCAGGAGGCCGATAGATTACTGCAATCCTCAGAGGGGTGGAAGAGAAGAGCCCCATGCAGTGGGCCTCGAAGGAGGAGAAGGATAGGGAGGACCTGGAAGGTGCTCAGCGGTGACAGGAGCATGCCGACCCCATCACCTCTGCGGCCACTTGGTCTGGGTGAGTGGGTCCAGACAAGGCCTCCATAGGTGAGTGCTGCAGGGGAGGTGGAGTCAGTGGCTTGGATCCAGGTTTCGGTGACCGCTAGGAGGTTGAGGGAGTGGGAGACAAAGAGGTCATGGATGACGGTGAGCTTGTTGCAAACCGAGCGGGCGTTCAGGAGTGCAACCGAGAGAGGAGGGGTGGATGCGGGGAGGAGGGGGATGGGTATGAGGTTGAGGGTCAATGACATCACCACGCATCCTTACACGGCGAGCACTGGTAGTGTATGCGAGCTCACCCAAGAGGCTGGTCTTCACCGCTTTAAGCGGCTATTATACAAAGTGCAGATTGTTTTTAATCAATGTAAGTGCATATTGAGCGCAAATTAAAGTGTTTATTTTTATCAACGATAAAGCACTATGCACTTTCCTCTATTTACATGATCCGTATGAGGAATGCTTAAAGGGTGGGATCAAGGAAAGATCTGAGGAGGGAGAGATCCATATGACCATCCAGGCTTACATAGTAGCCCTCTATCTGCAACCTTCACCTGCATCACCTCAGGCTGATTGGAAGGAGAGCACTCAGATATTTCATCCCTGCTGAACTCTGCACCAAGTTTGTTTTGTGTTTTTGCACAATATTTATTGAATTTTTACCATTTATTCATTTTCCATATTTTTCAATTTATTAATTGGATTATTTATTTAACCAATTCAATACCGGGCAATTTTCCCCCTTCCTGCCCAGGCCATTTTTCAGGTTTCAGCGCTCTCACACTTTGAATGACAATTGCGCGGTCATACAACATTGTACCCAAACTCAAATTTTATCATTTTCTTCACACAACTAGAGCTTTCTTTTGGTGGTATTTAATCACCGCTGGGGTTTTTATTTTTTGCTAAATTAACAAAAAAAGACCAAAAATTTTTTAAAAAAAACAAGTTTTTCTTTGTTTCTGTTATAAAAGTTTACAAATAAATAATTGTTCTTCATAAATTTAGGCCGAGATGTATTCTGCTACATGTCTTTGGTGAAAATAACCCAAATTAGGATGTATTATTTAGTTTGTAGGAAAGTTCACAAACTATGGTATAGATCTGAATATTGATCAATCCTGAAGTACTGACAGCCAATCTAATTTCTTGAGGTCCAAGAATGTCAGAATAGTACAGATATCCCCAAATGACCCCTTTTTGCAGAGTAGACAGTCCGACGTACTTCATAAGAGGCATGGCAAGTTTTTTGAAGTTGTATTTTTTTTGTCATAATTTTTCGGAAAATGAAAAAATTAAAAAAATTATTTTCACTATTTTTTTTTTACATACTGTCACCAGTGCAGTACAGCATCATAATATAACTGGCATGGCGGTGAACAGGGACACTGACTGGTGACAGTATGAAAAAAAAATATATATATATTTGTTTATTTTTTTTATTATTTTTAATTTTTTATTACATTTTTTTTAAGATTTTTTTTTCATATTTTACTATGACCAAAGTAGTACAATGTTACCATAGTTGAAGAAGTCGGAAGTGACGAAACACATCAGGGACGTGACGCTGGACGTAGACGCAAACCAGAAGCTAAGGAGCGGCCATCTTAGATGGGGTTTTGTATGCTGAACGCTGATACTGAGGGGATAGGCTGTCACTTTGCTGAGGAGATCTGCTATTTTATTGCCTTTGCTTGTGAGCACGTTTCTAATAAATCGATCATTTTATAAAGACATACTACACTATATGGCCTTTGTGTTGCCCCATGTTATGATGTCATTGGAAGCTGGAGTATTGCTGGATGAGAGGAGCCATTTATAACCTACGCTAGTGGATTGTGCAGTCCGGGAAGGTGCATGGTTTGGAAGGTGGTGGCGAGTGGATTTACATCGGTGGTGGCGAGTGGAATCACGTCGATGGTGGCGAGTGGATTCACATCGGTGGTGGTGAGTGGATTCTTGTCGGTGATGGCAAGTGGATTCATATCGGTGGTGATGAGTGGATTCACGTCGGTGGTGGGGAGTGGATTCACGTGGGTGGTGGCGAGTGGATTCATGTCGGTGGTGGCGAATGGAATCACGTCGGTGGTGGCGAGTGGATTCACATTGGTGGTGGTGGTGAGTGGATTCTTGCGGTGATGGCAAGTGGATTCATATCGGTGGTGATGAGTGGATTCACGTTGGTGGTGGCGAGTGGATTCATGTGGGTGGTGGCGAGTGGATTCACATTGGTGGTGGCGAGTGGATTCACGTTGGTGGTGGCGAGTGGATTCAAATTGGTGGTGTCATGGAAATTTTGTATTTACAGGTTGAACTTTAAATGTGTCATATATGAGTGTTATTCATATGTCTCTCGTGTGGCTTAATTAAAGCTCTGAAGGCTGCAATTGGGCCATGCGCATGTACAATGTATGTATTACAGTACTCAGCTCGGTAATGGATGAGATGGCAGATCTGCGCTTATAGACCGGCGTGTATACCACCACGGCATTCGATGCGAATGCCGCCAGCGGTAGGCCGCGGGCCTGTATCCACATATCAGCAGCATATTACCACATGGACTTCGTATAGCCAGGCGCCGGGCAGTGCGAACTCCGCGTGTAGGCTCATGTATATCTTACAAGCCATTACCGACCTGAACTGTATCTGGATGTATTCGTTTTAATAAAGATCGTATCGGGCCCATTCAGATACAGACTGGTACTGTTTAATCTAAGGGATGCTTGTACAGGGAATGGACATACTAGTAGGAGCTGATAGGATGGGAAGTTTGCTCTCCACTGAGAGCTCATGGGGGAGGGGAGGACTGGTTCAACTGGCTTCCAGTATAGATAAGAGGAAATGCTACACTCCAAACAGGATGTTCATTCTCATGTATGGACATCCCTATGCATTGTTCTGTGGGAGGGAATTGACCTGACCCTCGTGTGTGGGGGCATGTGTGGGCGTGTGTGTGCTTTAATAAAACAAGAGCCTGGGGTTGGACCTGGGCTCAGAGTGAATTCCAACTGCAACCAGAGAGTGTCGCCTGATCATTCCTGGGTAACTGGAACTCCATTTCCCCACATCTCAAGATAGCTAACACAGTTGGAGGGGCAGGAATCGTGGAGTTTAGCTGCAGTCGCGGTAAGCAAAGTTCGCACAGCTTTATGGGGGATTTCTGCGCATCCAACTGCGAGTACTCACAATAAGGAAAAATTTGTTAAAGCGAATTTCCAAGACAGTGGTGGTGAGTGGATTCATGTGGTGGTGAGTGGATTCACATCGGTGGTGGAGAGTGGATTTGTGTGGGTGATGGCAAGTGGATTCACATCTGTGGTGGCGAGTGGATTCACATCTGTGGTGGCGAGTGGATTCACATCTGTGGTGGCGAGTGGATTCACATGGGTGGTGGTGAGTGGATTCACGTCGGTGGTGGTGAGTGGATTCGCATTGGTGGTGGTGAGTGGATTCACATTGGTGGTGGCGAGTGGATTCATGTCGGTGGTGGCGAGTGGATTCACATCGGTGGTGGCGAATGGATTCACGTGGGTGGTGGCAAGTGGATTCACGTGGGTGGTGGCAAGTGGATTCATGTCAGTGGTGGTGAGTGGATTCACATTGGTGGTGGCGAATGGATTCACATCGGTGGTGGTGAGTGGATTCACGTGGGTGGTGGTGAGTGGATTCACGTGGCACTGGTGTTTTTGAAGAGGGGAGTACATATTATCATGTTATAAAGTATATAATACGTTCTCTTTGGAGGGATTTATCACGGAGGGAAGGACACATTTGAGGATTAGGAGTTGTGGAAGTTTGCTGATGGAATGTGTTAGAAGGCGATGTACAAGTATATATAGGGGAAGAGTATGAATTGCAGCTGCACAAACGTGGACACGTGGTGGAGTTTTGAACACATTGTACATGGAGTTTGATAACTTATTTGATGTTAGTACAATAGGGATAACGCATTATGTACAGTTGTTTCTTTTTGAGGTACACGTGGATAATGAAGGGCTGATTCTATGAAGGTGGACTAATTAGAAGCATGAACTTTTATTAGTAATTAAGGATTTCACAGAGGCTGAGAAGGACTTTTTGACTTTGGACTTTCGGGGGAGAAAGTGTGACTTTTTGTGTCTAGGGTGTATTTCTGAATTGTGTATATTTTAGGGTGAACCGGTTTTTGTTATTCTTCCACCATGACAGTTGAGGGTTCAAACTAGTTTGACCACAAGATGCTTTTCTTAGACTTGAAACAGGAAGGCAGACGGTTAGTTCCCCGGGTGAATGCTTACGTCACAGGCACAAACTTCAAACCACATTTCCTGTTGAAAGCAAACAGCAAAGTGCATTAAAAGCTCTTTTTTAGAAAATGACAGTATATATGTTTACAAGAACCTTCATTGTTAGACCCCCAATATTTCTAGTCAAAACGCAGGAATTTGGTACAGATCAGATGGGAAGGAGAAGGTTTTCCACCTATTAGGAGGGCGGTTGTGGACAGGATCCTAGCCATGGGATTTAAGGATGAGGATATTTATGCCCTAATCAGTCCAGTGGGTTCCTATGAATATGATTTGTCATTTGTGTGTCCAGAATCACTCCATCTGTTCTGGAAACTGTATGAGCACATGAATAGGGGTCAGCCGGGCTGGAAGGGGCTTGTCTCCAAGGTGATATCATGGCAACCCTTTTTAAAAATGTGACTATTCTGAATAAGAATGGATCTATACCTCCGGAGGATTTATCGTCTGGTTGAGGACTTTTGGGGAAACATTGTGTCCCTTAAAAAAGATTGTGGATGATAGAGGAATATGGACGGGTGGATGGTCGGTGTGGATGATAGAGGAATATGGACGTGTGGATGATAGAGGAATATGGACGTGTGGATGATAGAGGAATATGGACGTGTGGATGATAGAGGAATATGGACGTGTGGATGGTCGGTGTGGATGATAGAGGAATATGGACATGTGGATGGTCGGTGTGGATGATAGAGGAATATGGACGTGTGGATGATAGAGGAATATGGACGTGTGGATGATAGAGGAATATGGACGTGTGGATGATAGAGGAATATGGACGTGTGGATGGTCGGTGTGGATGATAGAGGAATATGGACGTGTGGATGGTCGGTGTGGATGATAGAGGAATATGGACGTGTGGATGATAGAGGAATATGGACGTGTGGATGATAGAGGAATATGGGCGGTGGATGGTCGGTGTGGATGATAGAGGAATATGGACATGTGGATGGTCGGTGTGGATGATAGAGGAATATGGACGTGTGGATGATAGAGGAATATGGACGTGTGGATGATAGAGGAATATGGGCGGTGGATGGTCGGTGTGGATGATAGAGGAATATGGACGTGTGGATGGTCGGTGTGGATGATAGAGGAATATGGACGTGTGGATGGTCGGTGTGGATGATAGAGGAATATGGACGTGTGGATGATAGAGGAATATGGGCGGTGGATGGTCGGTGTGGATGATAGAGGAATATGGACATGTGGATGGTCGGTGTGGATGATAGAGGAATATGGACGGGTGGATGATAGAGGAATATGGGCGGTGGATGGTCGGTGTGGATGATAGAGGAATATGGACATGTGGATGGTCGGTGTGGATGATAGAGGAATATGGACGTGTGGATGGTCGGTGTGGATGATAGAGGAATATGGACGTGTGGATGGTCGGTGTGGATGATAGAGGAATATGGACGTGTGGATGATAGAGGAATATGGGCGGTGGATGGTCGGTGTGGATGATAGAGGAATATGGACATGTGGATGGTCGGTGTGGATGATAGAGGAATATGGACGGGTGGATGATAGAGGAATATGGGCGGTGGATGGTCGGTGTGGATGATAGAGGAATATGGACATGTGGATGGTCGGTGTGGATGATAGAGGAATATGGACGGGTGGATAATAGAGGAATATGGGCGGTGGATGGTCGGTGTGGATGATAGAGGAATATGGACATGTGGATAGTCGGTGTGGATGATAGAGGAATATGGACGGGTGGATAATAGAGGAATATGGACGGTGGATGGTCAGTGTGGATAATAGAGGATTATGGACGTGTGAATGGTCACTGTGGATGATAGAGGAATATGGACGTGTGGATGATAGAGGAATATGGACATGTGGATGGTCGGTATGGATGATAGAGGAATATGGACGGGTGGATAATAGAGGAATATGGAAATGTGGATGGTCAGTGTGGATGATAGAGGAATATGGACGTGTGGATGATAGAGGAATATGGACATGTGGATGGTCAGTGTGGATGATAGAGGAATATGGACATGTGGATGGTCAGTGTGGATGATAGAGGAATATGGACGGGTGGATAATAGAGGAATATGGACATGTTGGATGGTCAGTGTGGATGATAGAGGAATATGGATGACTGGATGGTCGCTGTGGATGATAGAGGAATATGGATGACTGGATGGTCGGTGTGGATGATAGAGGAATATGGACAGGAGGATGGTCGGTGTGGATGATAGAGGAATATGGATGTGTGTATGTTCAGTGTGGATGATGGAGGAATATGGACGGGTGGATGGTTGGTGTGGATGATGGAGGAATATGGATGTGTGGATGGTCGGTGTGGATGATAGAGGAATATGGACGGGAGGATGGTCGGTGTGGATGATAGAGGAATATGGATGTGTGTATGTTCAGTGTGGATGATGGAGGAATATGGACGGGTGGATGGTTGGTGTGGATGATGGAGGAATATGGATGTGTGGATGGTCGGTGTGGATGATAGAGGAATATGGATGATGATAGAGGAATATGGGCGTGTGGATGGTCAGTGTGGATGATAGAGGAATATGGACATGTGGATGGTTGGTGTGGATGATAGAGGAATATGGACATGTGGGTGGTCGCTGTGGATGATAGAGGAATATAGACGTGTGGATGATAGAGGAATATGGATGGGTGGATGGTTGGTGTGGATGATGGAGGATTATGGATGTGTGGATGGTCGGTGTGGATGATAGAGGAATATGGACGGATGGATGGTCGGTGTGGATGATAGAGGAATATGGACGGGTAGATGGTCGGTGTGGATGTTAGAGGAATATGGATGTGTGGATGGTCGGTGTGGATGATAGAGGAATATGGATGTGTGGATGGTTAGTGTGGATGATAGAGGAATATGGACATGTGGATGGTCGCTGTGGATGATAGAGGAATATAGACGTGTGGATGATAGAGGAATATGGATGGGTGGATGGTCGGTATGGATGATAGAGGAATATGGACGGGTGGATGGTTGATGTGGATGATGGAGGAATATGGATATGTGGATGGTAGATGGCGATGAGGTTGAGAGTGATTGGGAATGTGGTCCAGCATTTGCCCTCCTCTGCCTTTATTGGTAGAGATAGGATTACTGTCTTCTACCCTGGACAGCCTAAGCTATTCCATAAATGTGGAGCCAAAGGATATTTCTCCTCCTCCTGTCCAGAGTAGAAGTGCTCTTTGTGTCAGGGCCTGGGACATCTGGCAAGAGATTGTAAGATCATTAGATGTAACTTGTGTGATCAGATTGGTCACCCTTATAGCCAGAGCCCCGAGGCTATGCACAATAAGCCACAGTTAGTGGAGGAGTTCTTCCACCTGGATAGGGAAGAGTCTTAGTTGGCTGAGGTTGTACCAGGGGACCATAGTGTCTCTGTCCCATCAGAATCTGTGTGTGTGAGGCCGTCTGAGGTGTCGGTGTCCCCCCAGTCTGTGGTTCCCCAGTCAGTGTCAGAAAGTGTGGTTGACAAGTCTGTGTCTAAACCTGTTGGTTCTCCTAGAGTAGTGAAGGGTTCTGGACCAGCACGTATGGTGGCACTGACCCCTTTTCCTCGGTGTGGCAGAAGTGCAGCTGGAGGTCAGCAGACGCCAAGGGGTGGAGTGAGTGATGGATTGTTTGATGGTGGTGGGAAGGGGATGAAGCTGGCTGGTTTATAATGCATGGTGAAGGATGTGGAAGGTGCAGTGAATGATGTGGAAAGTAGGGTGAGTAATGTGGGGAGAGGGGAAAATGGGGGGGGTTGGCAGAGGATGTCCTGAGGGGTTGGGGGAAGGGGTTCTGCCATCATGACTGTCAAATGAGGATAAAGAATGGTTGGAGGCTAAAAGAAAAATGGGTAAGAGGAAAAGGAGGAGGAAAGATGTCAGTGTTCCAGAACCAGTGAGGGTGGAGGTGTCAAATGCTTTAGAGGTGGAGGGTGAGGGTTCTTCAGATGATGAATTGGTGGTTTCCATGGAGGAGGAATCACAGAACACTGAAGCATGTAGGGTCTCCAACAGGGGTGGACTGACAACTCATGGGGCCCCCGGGCAATAGTGGATCATGGGGCCCCTGTGTCCTTGCCCAAACTCAAAAAAGCCTATGAAAAAGGTACCAGGGGCATCTCATGGGGCCCCCTACTGACCCCAGGCCCTCGGGCAGTGCCCGAGTTTCCAAATGGTCAGTCCGCCCCTGGTCTCCAAGTATGGAAGGGGGTAAGCAGGCTAAGAAACGTGTACTTCAATCATCCTGATGGCGGTTCCTACTCCTTTGAAGGTGGTGACCATTATGGTCCCCAGCACAAAATCAATAAGTGCTCCTAACATTTTTTTTTCTGTTATTTGCTGATGTGACATTGTTTGTTTGTTTTTTTTTATTTATGTATAGATTCATTTTTATTTTATTTTTTGTATATACGTAAATAAGGTTTTATAAACAAGCTTTATTTTGCAAGATTTTAAATAAACAAAAATGTACACTCTAATGTCCCCCCGTCACACACTATTATTACACATTTATATAGCTCTGACATATACTGTAGTGCTGCACATTGATGTATATAGATTGCTGTAGAATGGTGCAGAGTCCATTGTGTGAGACAGTGATCTCCATCTAAAGGATGGATATGTCACTCAGCCAATGTCACCACTAACAGGTATGTATAGAGCAGCCATCAGAAATTTTGAGGCCCCTTACACAGCTTTAGAACTGGGTCTCCCCGGGCCTGAGCACCAACATTCCCCAGGGCTGACCCACTGGCCATCCCACCGAGTCTTTCTGTGCACCCACTTTTATTTTACCACTCTTACAACCTAATATATCCTCCATCCCATGTCCTCCTTCTTTTCTACTCCCATCTCCTCTTCCTCTAGGCCCATCTCCTCCTGCTCCAGTCCCAACTCCGCTATCCCATGTCCTCCTTCTTCTGTACTCCCATCTCCTCTTCCTCTAGTCCCATCTCCTCCTGTTCCAGTCCCAACTCCCCTATCCCATGTCCTCCTCCTTCTTCTCTACTCCCATCTTCTCTTCTTCTAATCCCATCTCCTCCTGCTCCAATCCATACTCCCCTATCCCATGTCCTCCTTCTTCTTCTGTACTCCCATCTCCTCTTCCTCTAGTCCCATCTCCTCCTGTTCCAGTCCCAACTCCCCTATCCCATGTCCTCCTCCTTCTTCTCTACTCCCATCTTCTCTTCTTCTAATCCCATCTCCTCCTGCTCCAATCCATACTCCCCTATCCCATGTCCTCCTCCTTCTTCTCTACTCCCATCTCCTCTTCCTCTAGTCCCATCTCCTCCTGTTCCATTCCCAACTCCCCTATCCTATGTCCTGCTTCTCTACTCCCATATCCTCTTCCTATCACATACCTGGTGATGGAGGCCAATGGAGAGAGGGCTTCCCTTGCGGCTAAGTTCTGGACTCCCCTGAGAGTGGGACAGTGGGAGTCTGGCCCAAAGTTGCACAGGTCGCCTGTAGGAGTGCTGGTTGGTGGTCCACTCAGAAGTACAGCTGGTGCATGGAGATAGGTCTGCAGACAGGAGGCGACTGTGCATGGTATGTAAGCCCTTCTGGGATTTGGATATTTACTGGATAGTCGATTCAAGCCAAGGTCAGGTACCAGGTGGGAATCAGAGCGGACGTAGTCAGATGGGAAAGCCGAGGTCATTCACAGAGGAGCGAGAGAGAGAGTATCCGTAAGCCAAGCCGAGGTCAGATCAGGGGTAAATCAGAGTAGACAGGTCCAGGAGCAAGCCGAGTCGGTAACAGGAAATCACAAGTCAGAATCACAGGAACCAGGAACAGGGCACAGGGAGCTAGAGATCATCCAGCAACCAGAGGAAGTGATGAGCCTCCTTATAAAGGTCAACTGGCACCAGACTGAGGCTGATGTGTGCTTCTGCAGCCATGTAGAGTATTGGCACAAATGCCAGATCTTCCAGAACCTCTGCCGTAGACAGGACCCTGATACTTCCTCTAGTCCCATCTCCTCCTGCTCCAGTCCCAACTCCCCTATCCCATGTTCTCCTCCTCTTCCAGTCTCATCTCCCCCATCCCATGTCCTCCTCATACTCATTCACATACTGGAGGTGTTGTGGTCTGTACAGTGTCAATCAGTGTTTTGTTTTTTTTATGTGGGTATTGCTGTGTACAGGCAGCCTATGTTATGCTATTGGGGAGGCAGCAGCTGTACGAACACAGCCACCGCTCATAATTTGATAGGTGTGTGGATGCAGGAATATGGCCCCAAACACAGACAGTATGCATTCGGGGCCACTTGCCCACACCTGCATACCTGACAAATTAGGACCTGCGGCTGTGTTCCTATAGTCACTGCACCCTCATAGAGTAACAGGCAGCTTCAGCAAAGAGCTCATTCACACTGTATGGGCCAGAGAACCCATGTGAATGAGCCCTTACATTTTCTGATTATTTTTGTACAATTTTTTTTTATTTTTTACAATTTTAAAAAAATATTTTTTTAAATATGTTTTTTAAATGATTTTTTTTTACATTTTTTTTACATTGCTGTTGGGTGTGGAGGGCTTTGGTGTGATATCAGGGGTCTAAACAGAACTTATCTCAACTTTACAGAGAAAGGAATTGAGCACATAGATTCTTGGATTCCTTTGTAGCCTCAGCTGCACTGCTGATGAATAAACAGGAGACAGAGGCTTTTATTGATTCATAAATTGAAGCCTAGGAAATCCAGCTTACTATGCTCAGTTATCAATGAACACAGGAGCAAATAGTACCAATCGCACACTGTGTCCATTCATTCACTAAAAGAAGGGGCTGGTAAATGACATATTTAGCGGCCTCTTCCACCATCGTAACAGGTGCTCCTGTGCACATGCAGCTGCTGGTGTGACAGGGAAGCCAGCAGAGCTGCTGGGTGGGGGCACACAAAAGGGAATCTGAAGTGTGCAGGACAAGGAGGGGGATTGGTGCAGCAGGAGGGGGCTACTATAGGAACTATGCCCTGTGTGTCTCTCCCTCCAGCAGATGAAAGGGAGAGGGGGAGACACCAGCTTTCTGCTGCTGCAGAGAGCTGCACAGGGCATAGTTCCTGTAATGAACCCCCACTGAGCTGATCCTCCTCCCAGTTTGGACCCTCCTGTGTGCCCAGGTCCCCTACAGGTGGAGCAGTGGTACCCCCTGGGTATGTAGTCTGGTACAGGACAGCCCATACAAGTAAAGGTGTCAGGACTGTTGTACAGGAGATATTTCTACATGGCAAATAATTTCCTAGCAGGTGTAGTAGAGTAATAGAAATCCAACAGACCCAACAGTCATGACATGCATGCTGCTGATTCTGTGTAATTGAATCACTCATTGAAAGGGGCGTGTTCAAAATAATAGCAGTGTGGAGTCCTTATTTAAGGAAGGAAAGCAGCAAATGTTGTACATGCTGGTTACAGTGCATTTCTCTCTGAAATTCTGAGGAAAATGGGTCGTTCCAGACATTGTTCAGAAGAACAGCGTACCTTGATTAAAAAGTTGATTGGAGAGGGGAAAACATATAAAGAAGTGCAGAAAATGATCGGCTGCTCAGCTAAAATGATCGCAAATGCTTTAAAATGGCAACCAAAATCTGAAAGACGTGGAAGAGGGGGAAAAACTACCATTGGAATGGATAGAAGAAGAGCCAAAATGGCGCGGACTCAGCCAACAATCAGCTCCAGGAAGATGAAAGAAGGTGTGACGTTCCCTGTGAGGACTGTTACAATTAGAAGACGCCTATGTGAAGCCAAGCTATCTGCAAGAAGCCCCCGCAAAGTCCCACTGTTGGAAAAAAGACGTGTGCTGAAGAGGTTACAATCTGCCAAAGAGCACATTGACTGGCCTAAAGAGAAATGGCGCAACATTTTGTGGACTGATGAAAGTAAGATTGTTCTTTTTGGGTCTAGTGGGCGGAGACAGTTTGTCAGACGACCCCCAAACACTGAATTCAAGCCACAGTACACTGTGAAGACAGTGAAGCATGGTGGTGCAAGCATCATGATATGGGGAGGTTTCTCATACTACGGTGTTGGCCTATTTATCGCATACCAGGGATCATGGATCAGTTTGAATACATCAGAATACTTGAAGAGGTCATGCTGCCTTATGCTGAAGAGGAAATGCCCTTGAAATGGGTGTTCCAACAAGACAACAAACCCAAACACACCAGTAAAGGTGCAACATCTTGGTTCCAGACCAACAAGATGGACGTTATGGAGTGGCCAGCCCAATCCCCGGATCTTAATCCAATAGAAAATTTGTGGGGTGACATCAAAAATGCCGTTTCTGAGGCAAAACCAGGAAATAGAGAAGAACTGTGGAATGTAGTCCAATCATCCTGGGCTGGAATACCTGATCACAGGGGCCAGAAGTTGGGGGACTCCATGCAACACAGATGTACAGCAGTTCTCAGAAACAGTGCGACTACAACCAAATATTCATGAAGTCATTCAAAGGAAAGCAAAATCTCCAAACATTTCTCAGTGTATATAGTGAATGTTTGAGTTTGTAAAGAAGAATACAAACACTGCGATTTTTTTGAACCGTCTAATATTCACTTTTCTTACATTTTTTTTAGAGGAACAACACAAATTTGATGTATTTTTCTTCATGTTGTGATTTGGAATAGAATGTGTCGTGTTCCCAATGCATTTGTGTGGATGGAAATAAAAGCTATTAGAAGGAGTTTGAGCTTTATTCACTTTTTTCAACACACTGCTATTATTTTGAACACAACTGTATGTAGGATGACTGGAGGTGTAACAGACTCATATCCCAGAAGTATGATGGGACTAAAATGGAACAAAATTCTGGATTTTTTCTGGTCTGTGTCTCCCGTATTTCAGTATATATGATGATGGTTTGTCCGCCCCTGTAGCTCTTGCTGACCATCTATTGGAGGACAAGGAGGTATAGTGAATCCCCAGAGCAGATCTTCCCTGAAATATCCCTCACAAGCGCATTTAGACCTTTTATTTAAATATAAGAGGTCAATGTAAACCAGTGCTGAGCACTTTTAAAGGGGCACTCCAGAGCACACATATGTGGTCGTTAGAAGTGGTGAAGAATTTGGCACTTTTAAGGCACCAGTGTTGCTACAGCTTTGGCATGTATTTAAATATTGGACACTTAATTTTTTTGGTGAATTTTATGCACTTTTTTTGCTGACATTGTTTATTGCTTTGCTTTATGAGTGACACGGACATTTCTTATTCTAGCACTTTTATTTGCAATTTTGTGATTGATCAAGTTTACTACAGCCCTACATATTCTACATTTCCACATTGGGGTATATTTACTAAAGCTGCTTCACTCAGAAAGTTGTGCACTTCTGCACAGAAACCAATCAGCTTCCAGCTTTTATTGCTAAAGCTTCAATGAACAAGCTGAAGGTAGAAGCTGATTGGCTGCCATGCACAGCGCCACCAGATTCTCAGTGAATGGGCTTTAGTAAATAAACCCCACTGAGCTGTGCAGGGGCGGACTGACCATTTGGAAACTTGGGCACTGCCCGAGGGCCCAGGGTCAGTAGGGGGCCCCATGAGATGCCCCTGGTACCTTTTCCATAGGCTTTTTTGAGTTTAGGCAAGGACACAGGGGCCCCATGATCCCCTATTGCCCGGGGGCCCCATGAGTTGTCAGTCTGCCCCTGGAGCTGTGTGACCTTTCTGACGTGTTTGACATCACAGTATTGCATTTAGCAACTCTTTTATAATCAGCATATTGCCATGTTTGGTATATCGCCGATTGTTTACTGTGGAAAGGATTTCTGAATATATTGACTCTTTATATGTGAAGTTCTGCACAACATTTGTTTTGGATTTCTAATCGTATGCTATTGGTCAATCTGTCATCTACTAGGATTCCCTGAAAGGGTTGTCACTCCGTCTGTAAATTCATGGACACTTTCTAAAATCTATCATTGTTACATCTGTCTGTGACTGTCCGAGAGAAGTGATCCCACCACAAATATGCTGACGTTTGTCACTGACAGTAGATGCAGCAGGAAGGAAACAGCCTGAAACTGCCAATGTGACCAGGAAGGGGAGACCAAAGGGTTAACTAGGGTGACAGCTGAGCCGCCTCCTGCTGCCGACTGCCATTGGGTGCTGCTGAAACGCAACCTTTCCCAAGACCACCACATTTGACTGAGAAAGGAATATCACAGCTGGGTGTAGAAGGAGCCACGGTGACCGGAGAAGAAGAGTAATCTGATTAGGGGAAGGTAAGCCGGAGAATGGGCACTGGAGAGGGATATTTGCAACAAGGGCACCCCACCTCTTCCTCTTTCTGATCCCTCTATTTCTTTATCGCTCTTATTCTCCTTTCTTCTCTCTCTTCTGTCTCTGTCTCATCTCTCTTCCTCTCTCCTCCTCCTCCATCTCTCTCTCTCTCCACCATCCTCCATCTCTCTCCCTCCTCCTCCATCTCTCTCCCTCCTCCTCCATCTCTCTCTCTCCTTCCTCCCCCATCTCTCTCTCTCCCTCCCTCATACTCCATTTCTCACTGTCCCTCCTCCATCTCTCTCCCTCCTCCTCCAACTCTCTCTCTCCTTCCTCCCCCATCTCTCTCTCTCCCTCCCTCATACTCCATCTCTCACTGTCCCTCCTCCATCTCTCTCCCTCCTCTTCCATCTCTCTCCCTCCTCTTCCATTTCTCTCCCTCCTCCTCCATCTCTCTCCCTCCTCTTCCATCTCTCTCCCTCCTCCTCCATTTCTCTCTCTCTCCCTCCTCCTCCATTTCTCTCTCTCTCTATCTCTCTCTCTCTCTCTCTCTCTCCTCCTCCATCTCTCTCTCTATCTCTCCCTCCTCCTCCATCTCTCTGTCTCCCTCCTCCTCCATCTCTCTCCCTTCCTCCTCCTCCATCTCTTTCTCTCTCACCCTCCCTCTTCCTCCATCTCTCTCTCTCTTCTCTTTTTCTCATAATTCTCTCTTCTTTCCCTCTACTTCTTTTATCGTTTTCTCCCTATCTCCTCCCTCTCCCTTTCTCCCTTGCCATTCACTCTCTTGTAATTTTCTCTTCTCTCCCCCTCTCTCTTCTGTCTCTCTCTCCTACTCTCTTGATCTTCTCTCCTCCCTGCCTTCTTCTCTCTCTCCTCCCTCTCTCCTCTCTCTTTCTCCTTCTCTCCCTCGCAATTCACTCTTTCTTGTAATTTTCTTCTCTCTCCCCCTCTCTCTCCTCTCCCTCCCTTTTCTATTTTCTCTGATACTTTTTTCTTCTCTCCTCCTCTTCTGTCTCTCTCTCGATCATCTCCCCCCCCTTCCTCTCTCTCTCTCCCCACCTCTCTCTCTTCTGTCTCTCTTTCTCTTCAGTATCTTTCTCTCTCAATCTCCTCTTCAAATGAGCTTTATTGGCAGGACCAAATTATTATTATTATTATTATACAGTATTTATAAAGCGCCAATAGTTCACTCAGCGCTGTACATTACAAAGGGGGACAGAACATGTGACAGAACAATACCAATACAATGCAAAACATGAGGGGATCGAGGGCCCTGCTCTTTCGAGCTTACAATCTAGAAGGGAGGGGATAGTGGTACAGGAGGAGATAGCTGTGGGGGATGGAGTGGTAGGAAGAGTGGAGGAGGTCAGCAAGTTAGCAAGGGGTGAGGTAGGCTTCCCTGAAGAGATGGGTTTTCAGGGTGCGCCTAAAGGAGAGGAGAGTAGGTGATAATCTGATGGGTTGGGGCAGGGAGTTCCAGAGGATGGGTGACACCCTGGAGAAGTCCTGGAGGCGGGCATGGGAGGAGGAGACCAGGGAACTAGAGAGAAGGAGGTCTTGTGAGGAGCGGAGTGTGCGTGCTGGGCGGTACTTGGATATTAGGTCAGTGATGTAGTTCGGGGCAGTATGGTGGACAGCTTTGTACGTCAGTGTTAGGATTTTAAATTTGATCCGTTGCGCAATCGGAAGCCAGTGGAGGGATTGGCAGAGGGGGGTGGCGGAAATGGAGCGGTTGGAAAGGTGAATGAGTCTGGCAGCCGTATTCAAGATCAACTGAAGCGGGGATAGCCAGCGGCGAGGCAGGCCAGTGAGGAGGGAGTTGCAGTAGTCGAGTCGTGATATGATGAGGGAGTGGATGAGCTGTTTAGTGGTTTCTGGGGTTAGGAACGTGCGGATTTTGGCGATGTTGCGGAGGTGGAGTCTGCACGAGTTTGTTAAAGATTGGACTTGGGGCTGGAAGGATAGGTTGGAGTCCAGAATGACACCAAGTACTCTGGCCTGCAGAGCGGGTTTGATATTGACGTTGTTGGATGTGATGTAGAAGTCAATGGGGGGTGGGGTTCGGGCTGGGGGGAAGACAAGGAGCTCGGTTTTGGAGAGATTCAGTTTAAGGAAGTGGAGCGACATCCAATCTGATATGTCGCTCAGTAGGTGTGTGATTTGGGCAGAGACCGAAGGGGTGAGGTGGGGGGTTGAGAGATAGATTTGTGTGTCGTCGGCATAGAGGTGGTAGTTGAAGCCGTGAGAGTGTATGAGTTGGCCAAGGGAGGAGGTGTAGATGGAGAAGAGAAGGGGCCCAAGGACAGAGCCTTGAGGGACCCCAACAGAGAGGGGGAGTGAGGGGGAGGTGGTAGCATTATAGGTAACGCTGAAAGAGCGTTGTGACAGGTAGGATGAGAGCCAGGAGAGAGCAGAATCTCTGAGGCCGAGGGAGTGTAGTATTTTGAGGAGGAGGGGGTGGTCAACTGTGTCGAAGGCCGCAGAGAGGTCAAGGAGTAGGAGCACTGAATAGTGGCCATTAGCTTTGGCGGTTAGAAGGTCGTTGGAGAGTTTGAGTAAGGCGGTTTCGGTGGAGTGTAGGGGGCGGAAGCCAGACTGTAGGGGATCGAGGAGGTTGTTGTCGTTGAGGTGAGAGCATAGGCGGGTGTAGACGAGACGCTCGAGGAGTTTAGATGTAAGTGGGAGCAGGGAGATGGGTCTGAGGTTGTTCGGGTCATTGGGGTCCAGGGAGGGCTTTTTAAGTATGGGGGTGATGTGTGCATGCTTCAGTGGGGAGGGGAAAGTGCCGGAGGAGAGGGAGAGATTAAAGATGTGGGTGAGGGAGCGTAGGATGGAGGGGGAGGGAGGTCGTAGGAATTGTGAGGGGATAGGGTCGAGGGGGCAGGTGGTGAGGCGGGCATCAGAGAGGATCTTGGAGACTTCCTCAATGGTAGTAAGGTCAAAGGTGTGGAGTGTTGGGGGAGCTTCAGTATGAGGAATGTAGGGTGGGGTGGGAGTGGAGGTCAGAGCAGTGGTGGGGCCGTGGGAGAGGGGTGATGAGGGGGTAGCCGAGTGAGGGGGAATGGGGTCGGAGGGAGTTTGAGCAGTGACGAAGTCCCTGCGGGTAATGTCGAGGGGGGGGGGGATGAGGGGGTAGCTGTGTGAGAGGGGACGGGTTGAGAGGGCGTGTGAGTTGCGGCAATGTCCTTGCGAATTGTGTCAATCTTGTTTTTGAAGTGATTGGCAATCTCAAGGGCGGTGAGTGAGGTGCTGGGTGGAGGTGGGGGTGGAGAGAGTAGAGAGTTGAAGGTGGAGAAGAGTCGGCGAGGATTGGAGGAGAGGGCCTTGATGAGGGTCAGGAAGTAGGCTTGTTTGGCTGCGTGGAGGGAGGAGGTGTAGGTGCGGAAGGCAGATTTGTAGCAAGTGAAAGCTTGTTGGGATTTTGTTTTGCGCCATAGTCGCTCCAGGGCACGACTGCGTCGTTTGAGGGTTTTGGTGTGATCAGTCTGCCAGGGCTGGAGCGGTCGGAGTCTGATGTTGCGTGTGGTTAAAGGCGCTAGTGAGTCAAGGGCTGCTGACAGCGCGTTGTTGTAGGCAGTCATAGCCAAGTCGGGGCAGGACAGGGGGAGGATGCGGTCGTGGAGTTGATCAGCTGCAGAGTGGAGGGGGGCAGGGTTAAGGTTGCGGAGGTTACGGCTGGTAGTAGTGTGACATTTGGAGGGGTTTTTGTTGGAGGACGAGGAGATAGAGAAGGTGATCAGGTTGTGGTCAGAGAGAGGGAAGGGGGTGTTAGTGAGGTTGTGGGGAGCGCAGCGGTTGGAGAAGACAAGATCAAGGATATTACCGTCGGAGTGGGTGGTGGATTGTATGCACTGTGCAAGTGCAAAGGAGGAGGTTAAGTGGAGGAGACGGGCTGTGTCCGGGTTGTCGAGGTTGACAGGGATGTTGAAATCCCCAAGAATGATGGTGGGTAGCTCAGAGGAGAGGAAGAAGGGTAGCCAGGAGGAGAAGTCTTCCAGGAAGCGGGGTATGGATCCAGGAGGCCGGTATATCACAGCAATCTTCAGGGGGGTTGGGGAGAATAGTCGGACGCAGTGGGCCTCGAAGGAGGAGAAGGATAGGGAGGGGGGGTTTGGGAGGACTCGGAAGGTGCTCCGCGGTGACAGGAGCAGACCAACCCCACCACCTTTACGACCGTTAGGTCTGGGTGAGTGGGTCCAGGTGAGACCTCCATAGGAGAGTGCAGCAGGGGAGGTAGAGTCAGTGGGCTGGATCCAGGTTTCCGTGATCGCCAGGAGGTTGAGGGAGCGGGAAACAAAGAGGTCGTGGATGGCGGTAAGCTTGTTGCACACCGATCGGGCGTTCAGGAGTGCACATGAAAACGGGGGGGAGATTTTAGGGAGCAGGGGGACAGATACTAGGTTGCGGTAGGACATGGCGGCGGGAGGGTGTTGTGCGGGTGAGGGAGGTGGAGGGCCAGGATTCGGGGAGATGTCTCCCGCGGCTAGGAGGAGGAGAAGGGTGAGAAAGGTGGCATGGGAGCGGGATGTGCAGGAGCGTGAGAAACTCCTAGTGGAGGTGTTCGGGTCAGTGGGAGAGTGGAATAATAGGAGGAGGTGGTGGGTGCCATAGAGGGGCGAAGGAAGCAGTGAGGACACAATATACAAATGTTTAGGAGGAGCAGAGGGATATAGTGAATGGATTTTGGGAATGGAGGAGAGGAAAATGAGAAGGAGTAGAAGAGGCATTGTGGGGGGTGATGAGAGCAGTAGTAGGGAGATGATAGCAATGAGGGGGAGATGTGCAGGTTTTGGGGTGGAGCAGAGGGGTAAAGAAATGAGATTTGGGAACAGAGGATAGTAGTATGAAGAGGAGTGTATTACATAAAGGTACACAGAGTGGGACTCAGGCATGTAAGAGATGTTTCCCAGGGTGTTTGCTTGCAGTCTGTCCAGCATGCAGTAGAGTTTCTTGCTGTTGTTGTGTCTTTCTCCTGCTTTAGTTCAACTGCTGTGTTTAACTGCTTCGCACTCTTTCGAAGCCGCACTCCGTCAGAAGCAGCACCCCCATCAGAGACTGTGCCCCAAATAACATTTTAACATTGCCAAAGCAGTTTGTATGGTAAGGGTGAGGGGATAAAGGGCAGTATAAGGGGGTATAGGGGAGGAGGAGGGGATAAGGGGCAGTATAAGGGGGTATAGGGGAGGGGATAAGGAGCAGTATAAGGAGGTATAGGGGAGGGGGGATAAGGAGCAGTATAAGGAGGTATAGGGGAGGGTGAGGGGATAAAGGGCAGTATAAGGGGGTATAGGGGAGGGGGAGGGGATAAGGATCAGTATAAGGAAGTATAGGGGAAGAGTCCATGTAAAGGATTTTTAGGTCCTCAGTGTTTCCTGTCCCTCTCAGTCTGTGGCATGCTGTCACATGTTGTGTGGCTATTTCTACCACTGGCACCTCTTCTCCCAGTAGAACTTGGAGTTTCCTCCTCTCTTCTCTAGAAGTGAAGTCGGGGATGAGAGCGGAGAGTTTCTGGTAGTGAAGTCCGGGATGAGAGTGAAGAGTCTCTGGAAGTGAGTGTCCCTCACTGATGAGTACTTGGAGCCCTGTAGCAGGGAATGGTCCTTGTCCTCTGGGACCCCCTGGTCCCATGACTGTAAGAAGAGGCGATGGACCTTACACCATGAAAGATTGTCCTGATCATGTCTATGTACAACCTTTCCCTGAGCTGTGCTGTGTCAGCTGGAACCAAAGCTGTGTCTAAGGGCCAATTCACACCATTCCTCCTTCCTTCTTTGTTTTGTACTAGCTTTACTTGAAGTGTCCCTGTGGTGACAGCCATTTCTAATACAGTGTCATGGACCAAACACACACCCACGGTGATAGATACCCAAGGTATGGTCCGTGACTGAGGTAAAGAGGGAATGAGGGGGACTTTGAGGATATAAGACTTGCCATGATACACTTTCACAGCCTGCACTGCCTCTGGTCACCAGTAGAGGGAGACTCCACTGCAATCCAGCTAGCTGACCACACACAGGCAGATACAAATCTTACATTCAATCTGGTGCACTCTAGGCTTAGGGAGCAGTCTAGCAATTGGTAAACCCTTCTAGGATTCCTCCAGCTATCCTACAAGCTAGAACCCCGGTGTTAATCACTCTTCCACTGTTCACACCCCCACACCAGACACACAACAAACGGTAGCTTGCCACCACCCAACAGTTAATCTGGGCCACCACACACCCACAGATCTCCATCTGACAGATCTGCTACTTTACAATCTGCATGCAATCTGCCAACACACACTGCAATTGCATACAGATTGGCAATGAACTTAGACCGAGTATATATAGACACAATAATCTCTCCGGAGATATGAGCCCGAGCTTTGTACCCAGAAGTCACTTATTAATTTTATGATTTAATATCCCAAAAGTGGGTGGTGCATAAAATATGTACAAAGAAAAAACAGTTACAGAAAATACAAAAAGTCACACAATTGGCTATTCACTATAAAATAAAAGGGAATAAAAACAGAAATAAAACTTTTACCAAGAGTTATCCTGCGACTGGAGCAAGTCAGAGAAAGTCTGTGATTCGCCAGTCAAATAGAACTGGCTCTGTACAAATCACTCCGTCCATATCTCAGGGTCCTCAATTTATTGAAATATGGACGTAGGCTGGACATTAGCCTTTGACCAATAAATCCTGGGGGGTATTCCTGTACCAGACCACAGGACGTTCTGGGTTCTGGTACAGTCAATTGGACCAGGAACAGTTTGAATCACCAAGTCAGGGATAGAATTTCCGACACCAGTGCATCAATCCGATCATGACAGTACCAGTCACTGTTCAGCTGTTGCAGTCAGGCACCATATAACCATTTTCTGCATTTCTCGTGGATTCTACAGAGGCTACAAATACACTTTTACATTTAGATGGAGCCTACAGTGTGTCCAATCAGAAAGAAGTATTTCCATCTCTCTGCAACTAATATTTTGGCTTTTATGAGAGATGAAATAGATTCCTCTAATCTGTGGATATAAATTAGAGCTGGCAGACAAATCGGAGCCACTCCTGGTCTCCTGCTGCTTCCCAAAGCTGAAATGGCTGGAGCCCTTCTTTTAGATTTCAAGAAGGTGGCAAACTCTGGCTACATAGGTGACAATGTTTTATTGACATCTAGGTGTCACCTCCAGCCTAAAAGCTGCTCTGTCCTTTCAGATGATAATTGGTGAACAAATGTCTCTGACTGAATACTGAACACTTATCTTATTATATTGTAAAGCGCTGCGCAAACTGTTGGCGCTATATAAATCCTGTATATTAATAATAGAAATATCTATAATAACATGAGACGAGATCTACAACTCCATATTTCTACAGATCACATCACATCTCAGCTACCTGAATCTTACATTTATGTCACAGTGATCATGGGCATCATTATGGTACTTATCCCTCTCACCCCTTTTGAAAGATCTTATTTGCCCACTGTGGTGCACATGGAGGTTGGCGTAGATGCAGCACAAGATGTACATATACATGGTAGGTGGTACAGTACATACGTGTGACATATTTGATTGATTCTACACATGCGCATGTCTTCCTTGGTCACGGTGTACCATTCACGCAGATTTTATACCGTGTCCTTTGTGTGTTTCACTGTTTTCACAAAGACTTGTGTACATGTATTGTCATCCATCGTTATCATTCATTCATAGACTTCTATGCTTTTGTAGATGGTACTCATTGGCGCTGTCCCTGCCTCTGAGTGAGGAGGTGACAACCCGTCTGCAGCACTTTGACTTGATATCCGACCATTTATAAAGAGGTTACAGACACTGTGCATGCAGGCTCTGAGGAAGGGGCAAGTCCCCGAAACATGTTAGTCTATTGGAGGTCCAGTGTTTCTGTGGGGATCACCACATCAGGCAGACTGGATATTGCTGTTCTTTATGATGAGCTTTTACATCATTGTCATTTGTGAGTATATCACTAGGTAATGCACTAGGCTGTTGTGCCCTTGTTTGATGCTTTGTATCTGTCATTCTGCTATAGGCCTGGTGGGAAGGAATTCATTACAGGGCACACTGTACAGGTTCTATATGTAGTCTCGGGGGTCCCTGTGGAAGTCCATGTGTGGACACTTCTACCTATGATAAATGACAGGCTAAACCCACCTGGAGACTTTCTCCACACCTGGAGTGTGCTGAGTTCTTGGAGAACATCTACACAGTGTTTCCAGATTGGCTTTATCACCCCAACGAGCTCGCTCCAGTTCATGGATGTCATCATTATGTTTGGAGGATCTCACCAGTCAGGAGCCTTTCCTGTCATCCTACATGTTCCTTTCTGAGGATTGTTCTATCCTTCCAAACAAATGTATGAAATCATCGATGAGTCCTCCTTCTATGTGATCTAGAAGATCTCCAATCACAATGTCTTTATGAATGAAGTGGATGGCCCAGTTTATATATTATTTATTTCTTTACAGCTTTATTCCCTCCAGGATTCATTCTTTATTTATAGAACCATTCAAGGAAGTGTTCTTACTTTGAGAGATCTCCACCACCATTCCTCTGTGACCATTACATCCTTGTCATTTATGTCTAACATCTTCATTATGAGTGGCTTGATATATATTCTAATACTTTAGGATGTATTTTTGCATTTTCTTTTTACCCAAAGGATCAGTTTTGGAGATCTCTGTTTTATTATGCATACCTTTGTTTTTATCTTGTGTTCTGTGTCTTTAAGACTTTTCTATATGTACAGAAATATCTTTGTTAAACATTTGGCTGCATAAGAGTTCAATTTATTTTTTATTACTTTTTTATTTTTGAACTTCTGTGGTATCCCTGTAAGGTAGATACAATGCTAGAATGTTTATTATGGGACATTTCTCGGGGCTGCGATTACTATAAACTGGACAAGATGGTGATCTCACTTCTACCCAGACAGGAAGTCTCTATGGAATACAGACAGGACATGATGTCACATATAAATGGGAAGTTCTGGGGGAGGAAGTAGAGAGGAGACATTGCTGGAAGTGGCAGCAGAGGAGGTAAAAAGATGCTATTTCCTATATACATCCAGTAACCCCCCATCATGTCCGTCCTCTTCCACCATAGTCATGTCCGTCCTCTTCCTCCATAGTCACTGTGACGTCTTTTATCTCCAGCAGATGATACACACATATATAGTGTGGGAACCCAGATTAACCCCTTCAGGGGCAGAACATTCCCCCACTTCCGGGGCCGGAACATTCTCCTCATTGTGGAGGTAAATTCTAGTAATATGGTCCTCTAAACAAACAGCACTGACAATAAATAGACAAGACAAGGACCATCCTGACCATACATGGCCTACAAAGGGCAATGATTACACTACACAGGCAGCCAATGGGTAATCATTACACTACACAGGCAGCCAATGGGCAATCATTACACTATGCAGCCAACACAATGATGGAGTGCCGGGGTCAGGAGTATGGAGTATAGAGCCCCTTACATTGCTGGTCAGGAGGAAGGAAACATTCCCCAGCCTGCCATGTAGAATATGTTCCATCATTGGTGTCAGAGGGGGGAAAACTGAGTAACGAGGAAAGTATAGGAGCTGAGGGGTCTCTCAGGGGATACTGAGGATGAGGGACTTTAGTTCCCCTAACGGGGCAGTGGAGTTCTAGGGCTTTAAGGGGGTAGAGTAGCTGAAGGAATCTGCGTGGATAGCGTTGGTAGGGAGCAGGGCTCTGAGGGAAGAAAAGGTTGTCAGGTAGGGAGGGGGGCTCTTGGTGATTGCTCTCCCACCTGTATTTACTTTCCAGACCTCCTTACAGAACTCCAGCAAGGAAAGGAAGGCAACCTTCACCTTCTTAGCATCTCATTATTTTCCAAGATACCAAGTGGAAGGAGGGCAGTGCTTCGCCCCTTGGTGGGCACTTGTTCCTACAGGAGGTCTGTTGGTGCCTTATTGACTAAAACGTAGTCAGGGGTCAGTGCTATACATCTTCAGGAGACACTCCAATACCTCCCATGACACAGGCTCTGGGAGTGCCCGCTGCTGGAATTCAGAGCCCCAGGAACCCACCACCTCTCTGTACAATGTCCTGGATATTACAGTATACTTGGAAATGAAGAGAACTAACCCCTCCCTTCTGCTGTTCTCCTACCCAAACTGGGTTGTCATTGGAGGGAAGAGAACAGACTCCTCCCCCACAGCTATCTACTCCACCAGAAGCATCCTCCTGCTATCCAATCCAATCCCTTTTCTTACTGCAGAGAGTGACAGTGGCATCACTCCTGTCAGTCAGCAGGCTGCCAATTATCCAGACCTTGTGATAACCCAACATTGATCTCACAGCACTGCCTCAGAGCAAACAAGTCAAAGGAAGGATCGTATTTATCATTCATTGTCTGCAGATTTAAAACTCATCAAAACCAATTCAGAGACCAAATAAACCCAACATAAAAAAGGAATTTTCGATATGGCAGGTCAAGTGGGTCCCAGGACCTCCAAGATGTAAAATGCTATTAGCAAATGCTAACATTTTCAGACTAAATGTCTTCCCATGGGGGCAGTAGTTTTTAAATGTCCAGCAACCCTCCTATTCCCCCCTCACATCCACATCCTATTATTGTGTGACCAATACCATCCAAATCATTCTTACTTTCATTTCCCAAAGTTATCCATCTACAAGGAGACCTGTATAGATCACATGGTGGCACCAATGAGGATGGAGGAGGACCGGAGTCACATGACTGAGAAGATACTAAACCTCACCCTGGAGATCATCTACCTGCTGACCGGAAAGGTGAGGGGGATTCTGGGAGGTCACATGACATCACTTTTATCTGTACTAATAATACACAGACCTGATCGGAGAGGTGAGGAGGATTTTGGGAGGTTACATGACATCACTCTTATCTCTGTTAATAAAACGCAGACCTGACCGGAGAGGTGAGGAGGATTCTGGGAGGTCACATGACATCACTCTTATCTCTATTAATAAAACACAGACCTGACCGGAGAGGTGAGGAGGATTCTGGGAGGTCACATGACATCACTCTTATCTCTATTAATAAAACGCAGACCTGACCGGAGAGGTGAGGAGGATTCTGGGAGGTCACATGACATCACTCTTATCTCTATTAATAAAACGCAGACCTAACCGGAGAGGTGAGGAGGATTCTGGGAGTCTAACATGATATTCCTATTGGTTCTTCAATACAGAGATTTCCTCTTCTGAAGTCAGGTGATCATATGACCATCACAGTGCCTCCATGTGACTCCCTAAACCCTGAGAGACACAACATGCAGAAGATTCTAGAAGTCACCAAGAAGATGATGGAGCTGCTGACAGGAGAGGTGAGCGGTGCCGGGAATTCTGGGACATTCTCCAGTAACAGACAAGGGATGTGTCTGGATGGTGACTGTATCATTGTGTGTGTCAGGTTCCTATAAGGTGTCAGGGTGTCACTGTCTATTTCTCCATGGAGGAGTGGGAGTATTTAGAAGGACACAAGGATCGCTACAAGGACGTCATGATGGACGATCAGCAGACTTTCAGGAAGATTGTAAGGAAGGAATTTCCCCAGAATGAGGCGATATTGAAGCTCACCCTGGAGATCCTCAGCCTGCTGACTGGAGAGGTGAGTGTAATGAAGGGGTCAAATAAAGAAAAAAATCCTCTTGTGCTGCCAAACCTAATATGGTGAACTAAGAGTGTCTGCAAACACCAAACTGCGTTCCCACAACACTACAAAATAAATGGAGAGATAAATAGTGCTGCGCTACTCACTAAAGCTAACCATAAAGTAAACATCTGACAGAGCCCCTAACTAAGGTGATAGAAGTGCATACCTAGAGAATCACCAAACACAAGGGAATGAAAAGATCCAAAAACAATGGATGTCCTGCTAGGCAACACCAAATAGTCTGAGTAATATATATCAAGGCATAAATAATAATATACAGTATCTCCCAGAAGTGAGTCCCCCCTCACATTTGTGTAAATATTTGACTGTACCTTTTCATGTGACAACACTGAAGAAATGACACTTTGCTACAATGTGACGTAGTCAGTGTACAGCTTGTATAACATGTAAATTTGCTGTCCCCTCAAAATAATTCAACACACCGCCATTAATGTATAAACCGCTGGCAGCAAAAGTGAGTCCACCCCTAAGTGACAAGGTCCAAATTGGGCCCAAAGTGTCAATATTTTGTGTGGCCGCCATTATTTTCCAGCACTGCCTTAACCCTCTTGGGAATGGAGGTCACCAGAGCTTCACGGGTTGCCACTGGAGTCCTCTTCCACTCCTCCATGACGACATCACGGAGCTGGTGGATGTTAGAGACCTTGCGCTCCTCCACCTTCTGTTTGAGGATGCCCCACAGATGCTCAATAGGGTTCAGGTCTGGTGACATGCTTGGCCAGTCCATCACCTTTACCCTCAGCTTCTTTAGCAAGGCAGTGGTGGTCTTGGAGGTGTGTTTGGGGTCGTTATAATGTTGGAATACCGCCCTGCGGCCCAGTCTCCGAAGGGAGGGGATCATGCTCTGCTTCAGTATGTCACAGTACATGTTGGCATTCATGGTTCCCTCAATGAACTGTAGCCCCCCAGTGCCGGCAGCACTCATGCAGCCCCAGACCATGACACTCCCACCACCATGCTTGACTGTAGGCAAAACACACTTGTCTGTACTCCTCACCTGGTTGCTGCCACACACACTTGACACCATCTGAACCAAATCAGTTGATGTTGGTGTCATCAGACCACAGGCCATGGTTCCAGTAATCCATGCCCTTAGTCTTCTTGTCTTCTGCAAACTGCAGGCTTTCTTGGGCATCATCTTTAGAAGAGGCTTCCTTCTGGGATGACAGCCATGCAGACCAATTTGATGCATTGTGCGACGTATGGTCTGAGCACTGACAGGCTGACCCCCCACCTCTTCAACCTCTGCAGCAATGCTGGGAGCACTCATAGGTCTATTTCCCAAAGACAACCTCTGGATATGATGCTGAGCATGTGCAGTCAACTTCTTTGGTTGACCATAGCGAAGCATGTTCTGAGTGGAACCTGTCCTGTTAAACCGCTGTATGGTCTTGGCCACCGTACTGCAGCTCAGTTTCAGGGTCTTGGCAATCTTCTTATAGCCTAGGCCATCTTTATGTAGCGCAACAATTCTTTATTTCAGATCCTCAGAGAGTTCTTTGCCATGAGGTGCCATGTTGAACTTCCAGTGACCAGTATGAGAGAGTGAGAGCGATAACACCAAATGTAACCTACCTGCTCCCCATTCACACCTGAGACCTTGTAACATTAAGGAGTCACATGACATCCGGGAGGGAAAATGGCTAATTGGGCCCAATTTGGACCTTGTCACTTAGGGGTGGACTCACTTTTGCTGCCAGCAGTTTAGACATTAATGGCTGTGTGTTGAGTTATTTTGAGGGGACAGCAAATTTACATGTTATACAAGCTGTACACTCACTACGTCACATTGTAGCAAAGTGTTATTTCTTCAGTGTTGTCACATGAAAAGATAGAAGCAAATATTTACAAAAATGTGATTGGTGGACTCACTTCTGGGAGATACTGTATATAACAAAGCACACAAAATATAAAGATAATAATATTCCATTAAACACACACCCGGCTGAGCCCTCAACACAATGACAGTCTGTGAATAAATGTCCGTAAATGCAGGAAAAATCAAGTTCTATAATGCAGAAAAATCTTCAAATCAGCATATATTCCACACGTGACTTGGAAGAATCCTCCACCAGCTAGCGAGCACGCTCCCCTCCCATTTTGATCTATAAGTATTATATGTCAAATGCGCTTTAATGTCAATCTGAAATCCAACCAGCTCTCCTCTGTTGTCTGCTGGTGACCCCTCTAGCGATATAAAGATCTATAAAGAGGAATCGGGACCTCCTTCCTCCTGCCGGTGACCCCTATAGTGATATAAAGATCTATATAGAGGAATCGAGACCTCCTTCCTCCTGCCGGTGACCCTTCTAGTGATATAAAGATCTATATAGAGGAATCGGGACCTCCTTCCTCCTGCCGGTGACCCCTCTAGTGATATAAAGATCTATATAGAGGAATCGGGACCTCCTTCCTCCTGCCGGTGACCCCTCTAGTGATATAAAGATCTATATAGAGGAATCGGGACCTCCTTCCTCCTGCCGGTGACCCCTCTAGTGATATAAAGATCTATATAGAGGAATCGGGACCTCCTTCCTCCTGCCGGTGACCCCTCTAGTGATATAAAGATCTGTATGGAGGAATCGGGACCTCCTTCCTCCCGCCGGTGACCCCTATAGTGATATAAAGATCTATATAGAAGAATCGAGACCTCCTTCCTCCTGCCGGTGACCCTTCTAGTGATATAAATTTCTATATAGGGGAATCAGGACCTCCTGCCGGTGACCCCTCTAGTGATATAAAGATCTATATAGAAGAATCGAGACCTCCTTCCTCCCGCCGGTGACCCTTCTAGTGATATAAATTTCTATATAGGAGAATTGGGACCTCCTTCCTCCCGCCGGTGACCCCTCTAGTGATATAAAGATATATATAGAGGAATTGGGACCTCCTTCCTCCTGCCATAAGTAATGCATCCTAGAATTCCCCACTGCTTGGCCACACTGTCTGCTCATTTTGCAATCATCCGAAATAAGTACCCCTAAGTCCTTTTCCTCTGTAGTGCTGACCAACACTGTACCCCCAATGTTGTTCTCTCTCAAAGGATTCTTTTTCCCTAGGTGCATTATTTTACATTTAGAAACATTGAACTGAAATTTCCACTTCTCTGACCAATCTTCCAGCAATGCCAGATCCTGTTCCATGTTACAGACACCTCCAGGGATATCCTCCCTATTACACACATTTGTGCCATTAGCAAAGAGACATCCCCTTACCCAACAACCCTTTAGTTCTATAATTTACATATAGAACAGGACCCAGTACAGAAACTTGGGGGACACCACTAGTGACTGCTCTCTGTTCTGAGTGAACCCCATTTACAACCACACTCTGGTATCTATTCTTTAGCCAGCTGCACATCCACTGAACCACCCAAGGGCTAAGTCCTAGATTGTCCAGCCTTTGTATTAGATCGTTATGAGGAACTGTATCACATGCCTTGCTGGAATCATGATATGCCATGTCCACAGCACCACCCTGGTCCAAAACATTGGTGATATAGTAAAAAAATCCAATCTGATGAGTCTGGCATGGTCTGCCCTCAGTAAAGCCATGCTGCTTTGGATCCAGCAAGTTGTGTGTTTTTAGATGATCAATAATCCTTCCTTTCAGGAGTGATTCCATTAACATGACTACCACCGATGTTAGACTCAGTGGCCTGTAATTGCCGGCTTCTACCTTTCTGCCCTTCTTGTGGATCAGTACACCATTAGCTGTCCAGTCATGGGAAACTTCTCCTGTTAGAAGGCATTGATTAAAAAGATCCAACAACTAGACCTCAAAGTTCTCTGAGATCTCTGGGATGATCCATCAGGGCCCATTGATTTATTAATCTTTAACTGAGCCAGTTCCTCTGCTACCTCTGTCTCCGGAAATCCTAAAAATGATCCATCATTACTGGAACCAATATGATTTCCCAACTTATTATTGTTAGTATAATTTATTTCTGAGATGACAAAAGTCATTGTTTAAGTGGTTTGCTACATCCAGGTCTCCCTCAACATAGGTGTTGTGCCCAGTTTTCATTTTAGTGATCCCATCGTATTTTTCTATCACTAATGTACCTAAAAATGTTTTATCTCCTTTCTTCATAGATTTAGCAATTTCCTCCTCTTTCTGTGCTTTGGCAGCGCTGATAATGTGTTTGGCCTCCTTTTGTCTATTTTTATACTCTTCTCTGTCACCTCCACCTCCTGTTTCCTTGAATCTCTTATATGATGATTTATTTTCCTTTACTATCCTACTTCTCTCTTTAGTGAACCATATTGGTTTTCTCTTTTGTTTATTGTTACTAACTTGCCTGACATATAATCTAGTTGCCTCCAGGATGGTAGACTCTAACAGTGCCCACTGATTACTTACTCCGGTCATTTTACTCCAACCTTTCAACTCATTGTTTAGAGATTCACCCATTTCACCAAAACTCGTCTTTTTGGAATCTAAATTTTTAGTTTTTTTATGTGATTTTTCAGTTCTTATTTTAATATCATCCAAAGACATTGGTGATCACTAGAACCCAAGTTTTCTCCCACCTCAACATTAGACAGTCGATCCCCATTTGTCAGTACTAGGTCTAGAATATGATCACCTTGGGTTGGACTTTTTACTGTTTTAGAGAAGCCCCATTCAGTGCTCTCATTACATCTCTGCTCCTGCTTGTAATAGCAGTCTGAGAATTCCAGTTAATGTCAGGCGTGGTGACGTCACCCATAATGAAAACCTCCCCCTTCATTGCCATTTGTGTTATCTCATCAATCAAGAAGTCCTCCTAATCTTCAGTCTGTCCTGGGGGTCTGTATATGACACCAAATCTAAGGGAAGATCCCTCTCTGGTTGGAAGGCAGACCCAGAGGGTTTCCAGCATTTCATTTGTTGTTTGAATAATGTTATCCCTATGCTATTTCTGACATATATGACAACTCCACCTCCCCTCCCCCCTACTCTGTCTTTCCTGTATAGTGTATACCCTGGTATAGTTACGTCCCAGTCATCTGAATCCTTGAACCACGTCTCCGTAGTTACAAGAAGGTCCAAGTGGTCCCTAGACATAAGAGCTGTCAGCTCACAAATCTTGTTGCCTAAACTCGGAGCATTAGTGCAATGACATGACAAGCACTGCCATCTACTGCTTTATGTTTACCAGCAGAAACTGTAACTGAAGTGACCCCATCAGCCCCGTCCTGAGCAACACCAACCTCACATTTGTTTCAGCCTGCTGGGGACAGAAATGATCCTCAACAATGACATCTCTGCCCCCATTTCTCAGTTTAAATGCATGTCCAAAAACCTCCTAAATTCCATAGTAAGGAGCTGAGCGCCCTTGTGTGAGGGATGCAGACCCTCTCTATTGTACAGCTCAATGTCAGACCACCTGATGGCATCATGACTAACAGAACCAAAACCTTCAGCTTTGCACCAATCCTTTCACCAAACCTTGGACACTGCTATGCCAAGTACTTCCTCTTGTTGTCCATTATGGACAGGTAAGACCTCTTTGTATCACACAGAACTGTACAGGAGTCATGAAGAAATCTACCGACAATGACACCAGAAGGAGATCTCATCGTATGACCACAAGATCCTCGAGAATCCAGAATCCCATCACCATCCCCCCAATTCCATCCCTGATCCCTACAAGACAGAAGACACAGAGGATTCTAGAAGTTGCCAAGAAGATGATGGAGCTGCTGACAGGAGAGGTGAGCGGTGCCGGGAATTCTGGGACATTCTCCAGTAACAGACAAGGGATGTGTCTGGATGGTGACTGTATCATTGTGTGTGTCAGGTTCCTATAAGGTGTCAGGGTGTCACTGTCTATTTCTCCATGGAGGAGTGGGAGTATTTAGAAGGACACAAGGATCTCTACAAGGACATCATGATGGACAATCAGCCGCCCCTCACATCACCGGGTAAGAGGAGACTTTATTGTAAAGGAGAGAGCAGTACGAAGGATCCACCTAGATGGGAGGCGGTGGTGTGGGACCTCTGCAGCTTGTCTCATGTGGACATCTAGGCCACCACTGATTGCTGAATACCAATATTATGAGTCCTGACCCTTACACTATATAATTTATATTGTACATTACATACTCCTGACCCCTGCACTATATACTCTGTTGTACATTACATACTCCTGACTTCTGCTCTCCCCCTCCCCCCACTGCTATATATACACATAATATGAATTCTCTTTTGTTACACCCATTTCCTCCCAGCTGGACATTTTATATCGGATGATGTGATTGGAGCACAGACTTTTACATGGTGATAATAATGTGATAACATCCTCCAACTTTGGACCCTTAAACAGAAAGTGATAATGAGGGAGGAGTCAATACCCCAATGATGGCGGTCTTCGGGATCAGTCCAGTCTTCATCTTGGTTGTTCTCCCCCCATCCTCACTCTCTGACCTCTGGTGGGGCTCAGCCCCGCTGTTCTTCATGACTAAATCATGGACTAAATAAGGAAGTGCAGTACTTCTTGTGTTGGGAAGATGGTGATGAGTGATAGAGGGGGTGGGGACCCTCGTCCTATAATCCCCTCATCACTGTCCCTCCTATAAAAGACAGTTCTGGTTGTTTCCTCACTCTCTGACTAAGGTCCATGAATAAAGAAATGACCTGGTAGGAGATCAGAGGAGCCATTTCCTAGTTCCCTTGAGGGTGGAATTGTAAGCTCCTCAGAGACCAACCTGCCTGATGTGGGCAGAGTCCTGGTTTGGGGGAACCAATCAACTCCTGTCTAGTAATCCTCTTTGTCTTTGTATTTTAGTCCATGGCCAGGAGATGAGGAAAACCTCCGAGGATTGTCTCACTTTGTCTCCAGACTGGAAAGTAGAAGATGAGGACATCACACAGTATAGTCCAGGAGAAAACCCGGCTCCCTCCAATGTTCATCCGGCACCACCCAGTGTAGATGGACCATTGGATTCCTCGTATCCTGAGGAACCTCAGACTGTGCGGTACCGGGCTGGCCTTCCAACAGGGAAGAGCTTCTCCTGTCCTGAGTGCGGGAAATGTTTTCATTCCAGATTCCTTGTTAATAGGCATAAAAAGACTCACACAAGTGAGAAGCCGTATTCCTGTCCTGAGTGCGGGAAATGTTTTTCAGTGAAGTCCTATCTTTACAGACACCAGAAATCTCACACAGGGGAGAAGCCGTATTCCTGTCCTGAGTGCGGGAAATGTTTTTCACAGAAGTCCCATCTTCACACACATCAGAGATCTCACACGGGGGAGAAGCCGTATTCTTGTCCTGGGTGTGGGAAATGTTTTTCAAAGATGTCCAGTCTGTACACACATCAGAGATCTCACACAGGGGAGAAGCCGTATTCCTGTCCTGAGTGTGGGAAATATTTTTCAGAGAAGTCCAGTCTGCACACACATCAGAGATCTCATACGGGGGAGAAGCCACATTCCTGTCCTGAGTGTGGGAAATGTTTTTCAGAGAAGTCCTATCTTTACAGACACCAGAGATCTCACACAGGGGAGAAGCCGTATGCCTGTTCTGAGTGTGGGAAATGCTTTTCAGAGAAATCCAGTTTGCAGAAACATCAGAGATTTCACACGGGGGAGAAGCCGTATTCTTGTCCTGAGTGTGGGAAATGTTTTTCAGAGAAGTCAATTCTGCACACACATCAGAGATTTCATACGGGGGAGAAGCCGTATTCCTGTTCTGAGTGCGGGAATTTGTTTTCACAGAAGTCTGATCTTTACAGACACCAGAAATCCCACACAGGGGAGAAGCCGTATTCCTGTTCTGAGTGTGGGAAATGTTTTTCACAGAAGTCCGTTCTTTACAGACACCAAAAATCTCACACAGGGGAGAAGCCGTATTCCTGTTCTGAGTGTGGGAAATGTTTTTCACAGAAATCCAATCTGCACAAACATCAGAGATTTCACACAGGGGAGAAGCCATATTCCTGTCCTGAGTGTGGGAAATGTTTTTCACAGAAGTCCAGTCTTCACATACATCAGAGATCTGACACAGGGGAGAAACCATATTCCTGTCCTGAATGTGGGAAATGTTTTTCAGAGAAGTCCAGTCTGCAGAAACATCAGAGATTTCACACTGGGGAGAAGCCGTATTCTTGTCCTGAGTGTGGGAAATGTTTTTCACAGAACTCCAGTCTTTACACACATCAGAGATCTCACACAGGGGAGAAGCCATATTCCTGTCCTGAGTGTGGGAAATGTTTTTCACAGAAGTCCAGTCTTCACACACATCAGAGATCTCACACAGGGGAGAAGCCATTTTTCTGTCCTGAGTGTGGGAAATGTTTTTCAGAGAAGTCCAGTCTGCAGAAACATCAGAGATTTCACACTGGGGAGAAGCCATATTCTTGTCCTGAGTGCGGGAAATGTTTTTCAGAGAAGTCCCATCTGCACAAACATCAGAGATTTCACACAGGGGAGAAGCCACATTCTTGTCCTGAGTGTGGGAAATTTTTTTCAGAGAAGTCCAGTCTGCAGAAACATCAGAAATCTCACACAGGGGAGAAGCCATATTCCTGTCCTGAGTGTGGTAAATTGTTTTCAAAAAAATACCATCTTTACACACATCAGAGATATCACACAGGGGAGAAGCCATATTCCTGTCCTGAGTGTGGGCAATGTTTTTCACAGAAGTCCAATCTTTACAGACATCAGAGATGTCACACTGGGGAGAAGCCATATTCCTGTTCTGGGTGTGGGAAATGTTTTGTAAATAAATCACATCTTGTTACACATCAAAGTTTTCATACAGGGGAAAAACCATACTCCTGTTCTCAGTGTGGGAAATGTTTTTCAAACAAGTCATTTTTATCACAGACATCAGAGATCTCACATGGGGAGAAGTCATATTCCTGTATAGAATGTGGGAAATGCTTTTCATAGAAGACATATTTTTACACACATCATGGCTGATGTTCATCATGGAAGAAACAGTTCATAAGGAGATCAGAGGTTACCAAAGACATGGATGAAGTGTGGGACCGGGTTGGCCATTGATGCCTGAAGAGGAAAAAAATGGAGTGTGAAATGCTCTGTAATGATGGAAAACATTCCCCCGGCTCAGCAAATCTCCTAATGACATCGGTGTTTTAGCCCCATTCACAGAGAAGGAATGGACATGAGATAAAATCTCTCATACAGACAGAATGGTCATGTGACTTTATAAAAAGGAACGCCAGAAAATCACATCAATCAAATCTTCCAATGTGTTCTGTGCAATCTGCGTATAAATAGGGGGAGGGGCAGACCCGGGGACATAAAGTGAGTACACAGAGGGGGGGCTGGCTTACCATGGTAGGCTGGAAGCGTCATAGACCCGAGCACCAGCATGTCCACCGGCCACCATAAACAAGGGAGCTGGCCCAGCACAGAACTCCTGGGAAGACTTACCTGACGCCACTTTCCTGCTCCACTTTCCATCCAGCCAGTGATGGTCCTGCTGCCATTTGTTTTATTATTGGTGTATACTCTGATCAGCAGGAATCATTTCTCCTGAAGAAGTGAGCGCTGCACCACGAAACGCGTGGAGATGGATGACGTTGTTGGATCCTCCTTATGGTGCTCAGAATTCTGTCCCACGGTGATTGTTGTCCAGGAATTGTCCATTGATGGACTTTGTGAGAGATTTCATGGCCTTGTACACCTGCTGGGAGGGTTTTATGATTTCTACACTGATTGGGAAGAAAACATTGGAAGGTCCTTATTGATCTGTTTTTCTGGAGTTCCTCTTTATAAAGTCTCATGAGTCCCATTGTGTCTGTATGAGAGATTTCATCTAGGGTAAGGACTGACCTACACCCCATCCATGCAAACTTACCTCTCCGGATCTGCTAAGGAATGGACATGCACTTTCACCAGGTGAATGGTTCCACACATTCTTTATGAATGTCAGGAGACGTTTCTATAAAGACGGGAAGTATGGAGCAGAGAAATTAATAGACCTCCCAGCAATGTTATTACCAGGCTGCAGCTAGGGGGAGCTCTAATGTCACCCCAGCAGAGTGATCCCATCTAGCCTACATTAACCCTCTCACTGCCAGAGCTGTTTCTGCATGATTTTGCACACATGGGAAAATGCAGATTTTGGTCCTGAAGATGAGATAAACCCCCAAACATCTATTCTGTGACATCAGAGGCCCTGGAGAATAAAATGGTGGTGATTGTTAAGGTGTTCCCCTACACAGATTCCCCTTCATATCCGCCTTTATTTCCTCCTTTCCCCCATTTTCTATGTTGGGATCTTTTCTACAATACTTTGTTATAATAATGGAACACGTTGTGTATTGTATTGTACACCAATAATAATGACTCCGCCCCCACATTCCAGACAAGGGATCTTCCTGACCAATCAGATTCCTTCCTTTATTATTTCCTGATTTTTATGCTTCAATCTTGTTAAATGTAAAATTATAATAAAACATTTATTGAACAAAAACTATTGTGTGTGTCGGTGCAATGACGGCAAACTTCAATATAGAACATTGCTCCTCGGTGACACCTCACACCCTTCAATAACGGCGCAGAGTGCGGGGGTCAGCAGTATATCATATACAGCCCACCATACAGAGTGCAGAGGGGGGCTGTAGTGTGCCCCCCCCTCCTGATCCATACCAGGCCACATGTCCACAACATGGGGGTCACCTTACCAGGGGGGATTCCCCCAGGCATAGCACCTTGTCACCTTGGCTGGTGGCTGTGGGGATCTTTGGGTGGGGGTCATATTGGATTCTGGAAACCCTCTTTAACAACAAGGGGCCCCCATATACCGTTCCCCCATGTGAATGAGTATGGGGTATATAGTACCCGACAATAGCACCAGCCCAATGACAGCTCCCTAAACTGTCATCATCTACATAAGTGAAGGGACAGGGATGGTGGGACCTTATTACCCAAATGTGACCAGTGACCATATTTGGTCAGTGATGTCACTGCTATCCCCGCCCCCTTCCTTACATGGCAGGGATTCCCAATGACATCACTGATTCCTAGGGGTGTGGCCGCTGTACCAATCCATGTCTTCCTCAGGCACCAGTGACAGCGGGAAACTGATATATATAGAAGTGGTAGAAATGTCTCTTCTATATTTGATGATCGGCTCCTGCAAAACACGAGACCGGAACAGGCAAAGTTTGGTTTGTACTGTTGTCTCATCCCTACTCTCTGAAAACTAAACCCAGAGCTCATCCCAAGTGGTCATTGTATTTGTCCCTTACATTGGTGACCAATGGGAGAAGGACCCCTTATATTAGTGGTCATTGTAGTTGTCCCTTACACTGGTGACCAATGGGAGAAGGACCCCTTATATCAGTGGTCAGTGTAGTGGTCCCTTACAATGGTGATCAATGGGAGAAGGACCCCCTTATATCAGTGGTCAGTATAGTGGTCCCTTACACTGATGACCAATGGGAGAAGGACCCCCTTATATCAGTGGTCAGTATAGTGGTCCCTTACACTGATGACCAATGGGAGAAGGACTTTATTATATCAGTAGTCAGTGTAGTGGTCCCTTACATTGGTGACCGATGGGTGAAGATTCCTCTTATATCAGTGGTCAGTCAGTGTATTGGTCCCAATGGGAGAAGGACCCCCTTATATCAGCGATCAGTGTAGTGGTCCCTTACATTTGGTGACTAGTGGGAGAAGGATTCCCTTATATCAGTGGTAGGTGTAGAGGTCATTTACATTGGTGAGCAATGGGAGAAGGATCCCCTTATATCAGAGGTCAGTGTAGTGGTCCCTTACATTGGTGACTGTTGGGAGAAGGATCCCCTTATTTCAGTGGTCAGTCAGTGTAGTGGTCCCAATGGGAGAAGGATCCCCCAATATCATTGGTCAATGTATTGGTCCCTTGCATTGGTGACTAATGGGAGAAGGACCCCCTTATATCAGTGTATTCCCTTACATTGTTGACCTTTACATCATTGACTAATAGGATCCCCTTATATCAGTGATCAGTGTAGTGGTCCCTAACAAAAGACTAGAAAGTCTAAAAAAACTTAATGTGAACAAATCACCAGGACCAGATGTGGCAGGCGCAGCACCCTTTGGTGCTTAGTGCGCTGTGGCATTAGAAAAATTATGCAATAATTTGTTTGTTTCTTTGTTTGATTAGACTGACTTTACTCTGTAATTCCTCCAATGCCGCTCTATGGATGCAGTAGGTTTAAAGAGCACACCGAATACTTTAGTTAACTTCTTTAATAACTTCAATCTTCTTCATATAACACGGCTTACAATGGCTTGTTTTGTTTCATATTACATTGGGTTGATTCAATAGATTGATAAATTCGTTAGATTATGATTACTCTACAGTGACTTGATTCGTATAATTCGTAAATTCGGTGGAACTACAAGTAAACACACATACAACAGTTTTTACATACAGATCTACCTGCATTACTACTACAGAGGAACACACAAGTGCATTAAATACCTATTTGGCCTTCTCTGTCTCCATGGAGCTTCTCTGATTGGAACTGTCTGTTTCCTCCTCTGTCTGGTGAGCATGTGTCTCTAGAAAATCCTAGCAGGGAGTTTTACACAGGCACAAATGTGAAACTGGCTTGGATTGGTTAAGGCTCTGTACAGTGTGAGGATGGCTGTGATTGGCTCACCTTTAACTAAATCTTAAAGGCATATTTTCCTTTTCTGCTTCTGCTAACACAATGAATATAAAATGTCATATAACAATCAAAGACATAAATTACAGCAATGATTCTGCTTTTGGCTTTAACATATGCACATATATACTATACTCAGGTTATTGGCAGGTTTGGTATACACATATATGAACCATATTAGCAACCTAGGACTGGTCTTAGCTGGCCAGCTACAGCAGATGCATATCTTGAAGCTCCAAGCCAGTCAGCCTAACATCAATAGTTTGTAAACTATTGGAGGGATGATAAGAGTCCATATCCAGGAATTTGCTGATGAACATAGTATCATTAGTAGTAACCAGCATGGATTTAAGAAAAAAGATCGTTCTTACCAAACCAACCTATTAGCAATCTATGAGGAGGTGAGCTGTAATCTGGATAAAGGAACCCCCGTGGATGTAGTGTATCTAGACTTCACCAAAACATCTGACACAGTACCCCATAAATGCTTAATCCACAAATTGAGGCATGTTGGTGCTGAGAATAGTGTATGTACATGGAGAGAAAACTGGTTACTGGGGTGCGTACAAAGGGTGGTGATAAATGTACCTCTGAATGGTCTGGAATTATGAGTGGGGTACCCCAGGGCTCTGTTCTGGGTCCAATTCTGTTTAACTTCATAAATGATATAGAGGTCAGTATAAATAGTTCAGTCTCAGTGTTTGCTGACAATACAAAGCTAAGCAGCTCAAAACCTTCACACAGGATATAGAATCTTTACAGGAAGACTTCAATACAATACCTCCTCTAATCACCCATCATATTTTGACAAATCCTGTGGACAGTTTCACTTCATATTTTTCTCATCTAAATCTCATGGTGTTGCTATCTTTATATACAACTCATTAGTATTTGAGTTACACAATGTATATAAAGATCCTGAAAGTCATTTCCTAATTCTGAAGGGTATGTGTAGGGTCTGGCTTGTTACGGTGGCCTCTGTTTATGCCCCCAATGAATCACAGGCTACCTTTTTCAAAGACTTTTTTGAGGTTCTTGACCGTTTTTACTCTTCTCATCTCATAATAGGTGGTGATTTTAATATGACTTCCCATCCTGTATTAGACAGAAGTACAATATTTCCTTCTACTGTGGCGTTCTCTAAATCTCTTTCTAGTTCATTGAACAGGTTCCAGTTGGTGGATACTTGGAGAGTTCACAATGTAGGTGTTAAAGCTTTTACATTTTATTCCCATCCACATGATAGCTATGCCCATTTGGACTATATATTTTGTATCCCTATATTGTTAGCTAATTCTTCAACTGCTGAAATACATACGTGCCCATGGTCGGATCACCATATTGTATCTTTCACCACCTCCCATATTGGCTTGGCTCCCATTCCTTTTAGGTGGCACATTAATGATTCTATGTTGTCCTCCCCAGAAGTTATACCGCAGCTTTCTGCATACATGGTTGATTATTTTACTTTAAATATAAATTCTGAAACTTTTCCTACAACCCTATGGACTGCTCATAAAGTGGTTATGCGTGGACATTTAATTAGCATTGCATCCACCAAAAATAAATCTAAATTGTCCAAAATCAGAATGCTTACCAGAGAATTGGATCTTTTATATATTAGGCATAGTCAATCTTCTTCAGTTTTTTTTATATCAAATCCAGATTAAGAGAAAAGCCTTAAACACTATTTTATCTTCAGATACGGAAAAATCTCTTAGATGGTCAAAGGCTAAATTTCTTTTACATAGCAATTCTACTTCGATCATGTTTGCCAGAAAACTGAATCAATCAATTAAACCCCTTCATGTCTATAAATGTAGAAATGTATCAGGCGACTTGGTCTCCCACCCTCAGGAAGTTTTGAACATCTTTACAGATTTTTATAAAAACTTGCTATCCAATTCACAAGATCATCCTGACCCATCCTCTTTATCATGTTTGGACAGCATTCCCCTTCCAACTCTATCTAAATCTCAAATTGATACACTTAACGCTCCATGCACAGATCAAGAGATAACTAATATAATTAAATCACTTAAAACCTCCACCGCCATAGCCCCCAATGGTTTTTCAACTGCTTATTACAAAATATTTTCTTCCATTTTAGCCCCTCGTCTTGCAAAACTGTATAATTATATTCTTCAAGGAAATCTTTTTCCAGAAGAAATGTTACTAGCTAATATATCTTTGCTCCCCAAACCACATAAAGACATTACGTTGCCACAAAATTTTCATCCAATATCCGTTATAAATAATGACCTCAAAATATTTGGTCACCTTTTAGCAGATAGATTGGCTAGTGTAATTACCTCACTGATACACCCGGATCAAACTGGGTTTATCCCCGGTAGACAAATCACTGATAATCTCCGCTTGGCCACAAATTTTATTCAAGATTCTAATCTTCATTCCCGTCCAGTGCGCATGCTTAGTCTAGACATACAGTTGCAAGAAAAAGTATGTGAACCCCTTGGGATTACGTGGAGTTTTGTATGAATTGGGCATAAAATGTGCTCTGAACGTCATCTAAGTCACAACAATAGAAGAACACAGTCTGCTGAACATAATACTACACAAACATTAGATGTTGCCATGGTTTAATTGCACGTAACATATAAACATTCACAGTGCAGGGAGGAAAAAGTATGTGAACCTTTGGACTTAATAACTGGTCGACCCTCCTTTGGCAGCAATAACCTCAACCAAACGTTTCCTGTAGTTGCAGATCAGACCTGCACAACGATCTGGAGTCATTTTGGACCACTCCTCTTCACAAAACTGTTTCAGTGTAGCAATATTCTTGGGATGTCTGGTGTGAATCGCTCTCTTAAGGTCATGCCACAGCATTTCAATGGGGTTGAGGTCAGGACTCTGACTGGGCCACTCCAGAAGGCGTATTCTGTGCTGTTGCAGCCATTGTTTTGTTGAATTACTTGTATGCTTTGGGTCATTGTCCTGTTGCATCACCCATCCTCTGCAGAGCTTCAGTTGGCGGACAGATGGTCGTACGTTTTGCTGCAAAATGTCTTGATAAACTCTGGAATTCATTTTCCCATCAATGACAACAATCCGTCCAGGCCCTGAGGCAGCAAAGCAGCCCCAAACCATGATGCTCCCTCCGCCATGTTTCACAGTGGGGATGAGGTTTTGATGTTGGTGTGCTGTGCCTTTTTTTCTCCACACAGTGTTGTGTGTTCTTCCCAAACAACTCAATCTTGGTTTCATCTGTCCACAGTATATTTTGCCAGTAGTGCTGTGGAACATCCAGGTGCTCTTTTGCAAACTTTAAACGTGCTGCAATCTTCTTTTTGGACAGCAATGGCTTCCTCCGTGGTGTCCTCCCATGTACTCCATTCTTGTTTAATGTTTTCCTTATTGTAGATGTGTCAACAAAAATGTTAGCATGTGCCAGAGATTTCTGTAGGTCTTTAGCTGACACTCTGGGATTCTTCTTTATCTCATGCAGCATTCTGCGCTGTTCTCTTGCAGTCATTTTTACAGGACGACAACGCCTAGGGAGAGTAGCAACAGTGCTAAACTTTCTCCATTTGTAGACAGTCTGTCTTACCGTGGGCACATGAACATCAAGGCTTTTGGAGATACTTTTGTAACCCTTTCCAGCTTCATGCAAGTCAACAATTCTTGATCATAGGTCTTCTGAGAGCTCTTTTCTGCGAGGCATGGTTCACATCAGACAGTGCTTCTTGAAACCAGTAAACCCAAAACAGGTGTGTGTTTTTTAAGGGCAGGACAGCTGTGAGCAACACATCCAATATCATCACACTGATTGGAGTCAAGGTTGGCTCACTCCTGGCTCCAATTAGCTCTGGGAGAAGTCATTAAGCTAGGGCCTCACATACTTTTTCCTCCCTGCACTGTGAATGTTTACATGTCATGTGCAATTAAACCATGGCAACATCTAATGTTTGTGTAGTATTATGTTCAGCAGACTGTGTTCTTCTATTGTTGTGACTTAGATGACGCTCAGAGCACATTTTATGCCCAATTCATGCAAAACTCCACGTAATCCCAAGGGGTTCACATACTTTTTCTTGCAACTGTATATAAGGCCTTTGACAGGGTCAGTTGGTCCTATCTAAATACCCTACTTCCTAAATATAGCATCTCTGATGAGTTTCTCATGGGCTTTAAAGCTTTACATCAAGCACCTCAAACTACAATTAAACTCCCTGACAATAATTCCAACTTTTTTTTGTCTAACATGTGGCACCAGGCAAGGTTGTCGCCTTTCTCCACTATTGTTTGTACTTGCTATTGAGCCTTTGGCTTGTAGTATCAGAAATAATACGAACATAAAAGGATATATGCAAGGTTCAAGGGAATTTAAAATGAGCCTCTATGCAGATGACTTTCTATTATTTCTATCAGACCCCCTTATATCAATCCCAAATCTTATCTTAGAATTAAATATTTTTCATGACCTTTCAGGTTTGGGAATAACTTTATCAAAATACTCTGCGATGCCAATAAACTTATTGTCCGTGTTGTCCACCTCTCTACGAGAGAGATTTCCATTTATATCATGTACACAATCTTTTCGCTACTCGGGAATCCCTTTGACCCCTTTATACACATCGTTATTTCAACTAAATTATCCCCCACTGTTCACACGTACTAAATCACTACTTTCAACGTGGTCCTCCTCTCATATTTCATTCCTTGGGAGGGTGGTTGCAGTTAAGATGGTCATTTTACCAAAATTGTTATTTTTTTAGAGTGCTATCGGTTATGGTTTCTAAATCCATATTGTATTCTCTGCAAAAAGAGATTAACAAGTTAATTTGGGCAGACAAAAGACCTATATTTTGTAGACTTCTTATTCATAGATCACAACGTAAAGGTGGCTTGGGTCTTCCCAATATTTGGTTGTATTATCTATCAGCATGATTTACACAATTGGCTCAATGGTTTGCACCCACTCGTCATATAGCATGGCTCCCCTTTGAATCCAGCTCAGTTTTTCTTTTTCATCTCCAGGGTTTGCTCTGGTCTAAGTCGATTTTACCCCGAAAGATTTATCCATTGAACACAATAGTGGCCATCTCCTTCCATCTATGGCATCAACATAAAAACAGATTTAATTTGTTCTCACCCATCCCCCCTTAGCCTCATTTTTGGTTGAGCCTAGATTCCAGCTTTTTGGGTTAGAAACTCTTTTTTCTCATGGAAAAAACATAAACTTACGAATTTAAAATCTCTTAGTAAAAATGGTGAATTTAGATCATTTGATTCCCTACAGTCAGAGTATAATCTACCCATATCAGATAATGTGGCTTATATACAAATCAGAGATTTGTTCTCCAATCATTACTCCTTAAATCTGCCTAAACCGGTTACATTTTTTGAACAAATTTGTATTTCTTCCCCAAGAGACTAAGGGATTATTTCCCGTATTTATGGATGTCTGAATGAATCCTCTGCTTCTGACAAGTCAGGTCCCATGACACATTGGGAATCCGATTTGGATTGCTCTTTTTCCACAAAAGAGTGGGACTCTATGATTGACAACTTGAGCAAATGTACGTGTCCTGTGTCGGTCAGGGAGACCGCCCTTAAAATTCATACTAGATGGTACATGACCCCCTCAAGAATACATATGTTTTATCCATCGGTTTCCCCGTGTTGTTTTAGGAGTTGCCAAGAACAGGGCACACTGATGCATATATTTTGAGATTGCGAGCTCCTGCGTCAATTGTGGCAACGCGCCTCATCCATGGTGACCAAGATAGCAGGCAAACCACTTACTTTGACTCCACAAACATGTCTACTGTTTACCCCAATTCCAGATCTACCTACTCCCCAGGTCAGATTGATACATTCACTTTGCTATGCAATACAATGGATGATGGCCTATAATTGGCGCTCCTCTTCAGTCCCTTGGCCGCAGGTGCTTGCAAGAATGGATCTCATCAAGTTGTCTGAATATATTCACCCTATGCTATTTGACAACATGCATGTATATAAGGAGAAATGGAAAAGTTGGGATACATCATGACTTGTAATTGTTTCTATATCATAATTATAGTATTTTTCTGTGAATCACTTTCTTTCACTTGCAATCCCTCTACTATGACTGTCATTTGTATTATAATGGCTAATTGTTTAATTGTCATGTCATTGATGCTTTCTCTGGCCTTAATTGGATATGCTATGATATTCACGAGTAGCCGTCTCACCTCAACCCTTTGGTTATTGATGAGTTTAGGAAATTTCACAGCTCTATCCCTATACAGATGCTTCATGACAAACTCCAATTTTTCTAACTATGCTTACCTGATTGTAATTGAACTCAATCTTCCCAATAAAAAAAATAGTTTGTAAACAAAAAAAAATAAAGTAAAGGGGTTGGTAACTACATGGCAAAGGAGGTCTCATGTAAGACAATGTAACGTAATGTACTTGGGGAATAAAAATATGAATGCAAGCTACACGCTAGGGGATGAACCTCTGGGGGAATCGAGGATGGAGAAGGTTCTGGAGGTCCTAGTGGATCACAGACTCAGCAATAGCATGCATACCAAGCCGCAGCAAGCAAGGCCAGCAGAATATCAGCATGAATTCAAAAGGGAATTTACTCCAGAGATAAAACGATAATTCTCCCACTTTACAAAATGCTGGTTTGGACACATCTGGAGTATGGCGTCCAGTTCTGGTCACCAGTCCTCAGGTTGGATGTGCTGGATCTGGAGTGAGTCCAGAGAAGGGTAACAAAGCTAATAAAAGGGCTGGAAGACCTCAGTTATGAGGAATGACTACAAACATCAAACATATTCTCCTCGACGAGACGCTTCAGAGGAGATATGATAATGATGTAGAAATATATTTGTAACATAAATGTGAGAGTCGGGTAGTTCTGCCAGTAGCTGAGATGTGATGTGATCTGTAGAAGGATGTGATTGTAGATCTAGTTTAATTCCGTGTTATTAGAGATACAGTATTCAGTAATCAGTCAGAGACATATGGTCACCAATTAGCATCTGAAAGGACAGAGCAGCTTCTAAGCCAGGAGTAACACCGAGATGACAATACAACTCTCATCCATGTAGACATGGATTTCTCACTTTCTTGAACCTAAAAGAAGAGCTCTAGCCATTTTGGCTATAAGAAAAAGGCAGAAGACAGGGAGAAGGCTCCAGAATGTCTACCAGCTTTGAATTATACCCACAGATCAGAGGAATCTATTTAAACTTTCACAAAAGCTAAAATTTTAGTTGCAGAGAGATGAAAATAATTCCTCCTGATTGGACACATTCTAAGCTAAATGTCCATGACACCAAGCTGTGCCGTGGAATAACGTCCTTACAGGATGTCTTCAATTTACAAGCCGACCTCAATGCTCTGTGTAATTGGGGGACTATTAAGCCAATAAGGTTTAACCATTTCAATACAGGGCACTTTTACCCCTTCCCCCCAGGCCAGTTTTCAGGTTTCAGCGCTCTCACACTTTGAATGACAATTGTGCGGTCATACCACATTGTACCCAAACTAAAATTTTATCATTTTCTTCACACAACTACAGCTTTCTTTTGGTGGTATTTAATCACCGCTGGGGTTTTTATTTTTTGCTAAATTAACAAAAAAAGACAGAAAATTTTGAAAAAAAAAAACACTTTTTTCTTTGTTTCTGTTATAAAAGTTTGCAAATAAATAATTGTTCTTCATAAATTTAGGCCGAGATGTATTCTGCTACATGTCTTTGGTGAAAATAACCCAAATTAGGATGTATTATTTAGTTTGTAGGAAAGTTATAGAGATCACAAACTATGGTATAGATCTGATTATTGATCAATCCTGAAGTACTGACAGCCAATCTAATTTCTTGAGGTCCAAGAATGTCAGAATAGTACAGATATCCCCAAATGTCAGAACAGTACAGATATCCCCCAAATGTCAGGACGGTACAGATATACCCCAAATGTCACGACGGTACAGATATCCCCCAAATGTCAGGACGGTACAGATATCCCCCAAATGTCAGGACGGTATAGATATCCCCCAAATGTCAGGACAGTACAGATATCCCCCAAATGTCAGGACAGTACAGATATCCCCCAAATGTCAGGACAGTACAGATATCCCCCAAATGTAAGCACAGTACAGATATCCCCCAAATGTCAGGACAGTACAGATATCCCCCAAATGTCAGCACAGTACAGATATCCCCCAAATGTCAGAACAGTACAGACATCCCCCAAATGTCAGAACAGTACAGACATCCCCCAAATGTCAGAACAGTACAGATATCCCCCAAATGTCAGGACGGTACAGATATCCCCCAAATGTAATCACAGTACAGATATCCCCCAAATGTCAGCACAGTACAGATATCCCCCAAATGTCAGAACAGTACAGATATCCCCCAAATGTCAGAACGGTACAGATATCCCCCAAATGACCACTTTTTGAGACAGTAGACAGTCCAACGTACTTCATAAAAGGCATGGCGAGTTTTTCGAAATTGTATTTTTTTGTCATAATTTTTCAGAAAATTTAAAAATTTAACAAATTATTTTCACTATTTTTTTTTACATATTGTCACCAGTGCAGTACAGCGTCATCATATAACTGGCATGGCGGTGACCAGGGACACTGACAGTATGAAAAAAGAAATATATAATTTCATTTTTACATTTTTTTTATTAATTTAAAATTTTTATTATATTTTTTTCTTTTTTTTAAGATTTGTTTTCATATTTCACTATGACCAAAGTAGTACAATGTTACCACAGTAACATTGTACTACTTTGGGGAAGTGATCAGTATTTTTTTTTTTTACACAATTTGCTTATAGCAGAGAATTACTTTGCTATAAGCAAGCATTTACCTGAATGACATCGATTCATTCAGGTTTTTTTTTTGTGCTTAGCTGTGATTTGGCCACAGCTAAACACATGACATGTGCATGTGATCGCTGTGACCATTCACAGCTAGACACTAGTATACAATGGATGGCATGAATGAAGCCATCCATTGTATACAACTGTCATGTGACCTGCTGTGATTGGTCACAGCAGGTCACATGGTACCGGCAACGGGGGCTAGTACTCAGATCTATCATCGGCCGTGTCTGGTGTACATGGCCAGTGACAGATCGCGCAGCTGCATGGCTCTGCAAGCGCGCAAACTGTGCATGGCTGGGAGTACGCCAAATGGCATCCACCCGGAAATCTAATGTATTTTTCCGGCCGCCAAACGGCTGTTGGCCGGGCGTCTATTGGTTAATGTTGATAAATGTAAGGTTCTGCACTTGGGGGCTATGAATTTTATATGTATTATACATGGAGATCATATCCCCCTTATGTATTATACATGGAGATCATATCCCCCTTATGTATTATACATGGAGATCATATCCCCCCTTATGTATTATACATGGAGATCATATCCTCCCTTATATATTATACATGGAGATCATATCCCCCTTATGTATTATACATGGAGATCATATCCCCCCTTATGTATTATACATGGAGATCATATCCCCCCTTATGTATTATACATGGAGATCATAGCCCCCCTTATGTATTATACATGGAGATCATATCCCCCCTTATGTATTATACATGGTGATCATATCCCCCTTATATATTATACATGGAGATCATATCCCCCCTTATGTATTATACATGGAGATCATATCCCCCTTATGTATTATACATGGAGATCATATCCCCCCTTATGTATTATACATGGAGATCATATCCCCCCTTATGTATTATACATGGAGATCATATCCCCCCTTATGTATTATAAATGGAGATCATATCCCCCCCTTATGTATTATACATGGTGATCATATCCCCCTTATGTATTATACATGGAGATCGTATCCCCCCTTATGTATTATACATGGAGATCATATCCCCCTTATGTATTATACATGGAGATCATATCCCCCCCTTATGTATTATACATGGAGATCATATCCCCCTTATGTATTATACATGGTGATCATATCCCCCCTTATGTATTATACATGGAGATCATATCCCCCCTTATGTATTATACATGGTGATCATATCCCCCTTATGTATTATACATGGAGATCATATCCCCCCTTATGTATTATACATGGAGATCATATCCCCCTTATGTATTATACATGGAGATCATATCCCCCTTATGTATTATACATGGAGATCATATCCCCCCTTATGTATTATACATGGAGATCATATCCCCCTTATGTATTATACATGGAGATCATATCCCCCTTATGTATTATACATGGAGATCATATCCCCCTTATGTATTATACATGGAGATCATATCCCCCCTTATGTATTATACATGGAGATCATATCCCCCCTTATGTATTATACATGGAGATCATATCCGCCCTTATGTATTATACATGGAGATCATATCCCCCCTTATGTATTATACATGGAGATCATATCCCCCTTATGTATAATACATGGAGATCATATCCCCCTTATGTATTATACATGGAGATCATATCCCCCTTATGTATTATACATGGAGATCATATCCCCCCTTATGTATTATACATGGAGATAATATCCCCCCTTATGTATTATACATGGAGATCATATCCCCCCTTATGTATTGTACATGGAGATCATATCCCCCTTATGTATTATACATGGAGATGATATCCCCCTTATGTATTATACATGGAGATCATATCCCCCCCCTTATAGATTATACATGGAGATCATATCCCCCCTTATGTATTATACATGGAGATCATATCCCCCCCCTTATAGATTATACATGGAGATCATATCCCCCCTTATGTATTATACATGGAGATCATATCCCCCCTTATGTATTACACATGGAGATCATATCCCCCTTATGTATTATACATGGAGATCATATCTCCCTTATGTATTATACATGGAGATCATATCCCCCCCCTTATGTATTATACATGGAGATCATATCCCCCTTATGTATTATACATGGAGATCATATCCCCCCTTATGTATTATACATGGAGATCATATCCCCCCTTATGTATTATACATGGAGATCATATCCCCCCTTATGTATTATACATGGAGATCATATCCCCATTATGTATTATACATGGAGATCATATCCCCCCTTATGTATTATACATGGAGATCATATCCCCCCTTATGTATTATACATGGAGATCATATCCCCCTTATGTATTATACATGGAGATCATATCCCCCCTTATGTATTATACATGGAGATCATATCCCCCTTATGTATTATACATGGAGATCATATCCCCCCTTATGTATTATACATGGAGATCATATCCCCCCTTATGTATTATACATGGTGATCATATCCCCCCTTATGTATTATACATGGAGATCATATCCCCCCTTATGTATTATACACGGAGATCATATCCCCCCTTATGTATTATACATGGAGATCATATCCCCCCTTATGTATTATACATGGAGATCATATCCCCATTATGTATTATACATGGAGATCATATCCCCCCTTATGTATTATACATGGAGATCATATCCCCCCTTATGTATTATACATGGAGATCATATCCCCCCTTATGTATTATACATGGAGATCATATCCCCCTTATGTATTATACATGGAGATCATATCCCCCCTTATGTATTATACATGGAGATCATATCCCCCTTATGTATTATACATGGAGATCATATCCCCCTTATGTATTATACATGGAGATCATATCCCCCCTTATGTATTATACATAGAGATCATATCCCCCCCTTATGTATTATACATGGAGATCATATCCCCCTTATGTATTATACATGGAGATCATATCCCCCTTATGTATTATACATGGAGATCATATCCCCCCCTTATGTATTATACATGGAGATCATATCCCCCTTATGTATTATACATGGAGATCATATCCCCCCTTATGTATTATACATGGAGATCATATCCCCCCCTTATGTATTATACATAGAGATCATATCCCCCCCTTATGTATTATACATGGAGATCATATCCCCCTTATGTATTATACATGGAGATCATATCCCCCTTATGTATTATACATGGAGATCATATCCCCCCCTTATGTATTATACATGGAGATCATATCCCCCCTTATGTATTATACATGGAGATCATATCCCCCCTTATGTATTATACATGGAGATCATATCCCCCCTTATGTATTATACATGGAGATCATATCCCCCTTATGTATTATACATGGAGATCATACCCCCCTTATGTATTATACATGGAGATCATATCCCCCCTTATGTATTATACATGGAGATCATATCCCCCCTTATGTATTATACATGGAGATCATATCCCCCTTATGTATTATACATGGAGATCATATCCCCCTTATGTATTATACATGGAGGTCATATCCCCCTTATGTATTATACATGGTGATCATATCCCCCCTTATGTATTATACATAGAGATCATATCCCCCTTATGTATTATACATGGAGATCATATCCCCATTATGTATTATACATGGAGATCATATCCCCCCTTATGTATTATACATGGAGATCATATCCCCCTTATGTATTATACATGGAGATAATATCCCCCCTTATGTATTATACATGGAGATCATATCCCCCTTATGTATTATACATGGAGATCATATCCCCCTTATGTATTATACATGGAGATCATATCCCCCCTTATGTATTATACATGGAGATCATATCCCCCCTTATGTATTATACATGGAGATCATATCCCCCCCTTATGTATTATACATAGAGATCATATCCCCCCCTTATGTATTATACATGGAGATCATATCCCCCCTTATGTATTATACATGGAGATCATATCCCCCCTTATGTATTATACATGGAGATCATATCCCCCCCTTATGTATTATACATAGAGATCATATCCCCCCCTTATGTATTATACATGGAGATCATATCCCCCTTATGTATTATACATGGAGATCATATCCCCCTTATGTATTATACATGGAGATCATATCCCCCCCTTATGTATTATACATGGAGATCATATCCCCCTTATGTATTATACATGGAGATCATATCCCCCCTTATGTATTATACATGGAGATCATATCCCCCCCTTATGTATTATACATAGAGATCATATCCCCCCCTTATGTATTATACATGGAGATCATATCCCCCTTATGTATTATACATGGAGATCATATCCCCCTTATGTATTATACATGGAGATCATATCCCCCCCTTATGTATTATACATGGAGATCATATCCCCCCTTATGTATTATACATGGAGATCATATCCCCCCTTATGTATTATACATGGAGATCATATCCCCCCTTATGTATTATACATGGAGATCATATCCCCCTTATGTATTATACATGGAGATCATACCCCCCTTATGTATTATACATGGAGATCATATCCCCCCTTATGTATTATACATGGAGATCATATCCCCCCTTATGTATTATACATGGAGATCATATCCCCCTTATGTATTATACATGGAGGTCATATCCCCCTTATGTATTATACATGGTGATCATATCCCCCTTATGTATTATACATAGAGATCATATCCCCCTTATGTATTATACATGGAGATCATATCCCCCTTCTCTCTGGAGTCTATACCTCTTTTATTACAAGAGAGGATTTTGCTCGCTTTAGAACCCGCAGCTTAGCATTGCTGCCATTATTAAGCTTGTGATCTACCAGAACTCCCAGATCTTTCTCCACCATTGACCCCCCCAGATCCTTCTCCACCATTGACCCCCCCAGATCTTTCTCCACCATTGACCCCCCCCAAGTTGTACCCCCCTAGTATGTATGATGCATGCATATTCTTAGCCCCCAAGTGCAGAACCTTACATGTATCACCATTAAACCTCATTGGCCCCATAGTCCCCCAATTACACAGAGCATTGAGGTCGGCTTGTAAGTTGGAGACATCCTGTAAGGACGTTATTCCCCGGCACAGCTTGGTGTCATCTGCAAAGACTGGAATGGGATTTATAATCTCACACCCCATATTGTTTATATATATATATATTAAAAAGTAAGGGTCCAAACACTTAACCTTGGGGTACCCCACTAATAACCCTAGACAATTTAGAGTATGAATCATTAACCACTACTCTCTGAATACCATCTTTTAGCCAGTTTTCTATCCATTTACATTCGGATTTTTCCAGCCCGTAGATTTTACCTTACACATTAGCTGTATGTGGAGCACTGTCAACCACTTTTGTAAAATCCAAGTATACCACGTCCACCACCACCCCTCTGTCCAAGTATACCACATCCACCACCACCCCTCTGTCCAAGTATACCATGTCCACAGCCACCCCTCTGTCCAAGTATACCACGTCCACCGCCACCCCTCTGTCTAAGCATACCATGTCCACGGCCACCCCTCTGTCCAAGTATACCACATCCACGGCCACCCCTCTGTCCAAGTATACCACATCCACAGGCACCCCTCTGTCCAAATATACCACATCCACAGGCACCCCTCTGTCCAAATATACCACATCCACAGCCACCCGTCTGTCCAATCATACCACATCCACAGGCACCCCTCTGTCCAAATATACCACATCCAATGCCACCCCTCTGTCCAAATATACCACATCCAATGCCACCCCTCTGTCCAAGTATACCACATCCACCGCCACCCCTCTGTCCAAGTACACCACGTCCACCATTACCCCTCTGTCAAAGTATACCACATCCACCGCCCCTCTGTCCAAGTATACCACATCCACCGCCACCCCTCTGTCCAAGTATACCACGTCCACTGCCACCCCTCTGTCCAAGCATACCACATCCACCGCCACCCCTCTGTTCAAGTATACCACATCCACAGCCACCCCTCTGTCCAAGTATACCACGTCCACTGCCACCCCTCTGTCCAAGTATACCATGTCCACAGGCACCCCTCTGTCCAAATATATCACGTCCACCGCCACTCCTCTGTCCAAGTATACCACATCCACAGCCACCCGTCTGTCCAATTATACCACATCCAATGCCACCCCTCTGTCCAAGTATACCACAGCCACCCCTCTGTCCAAGTATACCACATCCACCGCCACCCCTCTTTCCAAGTATACCACATCCACCGCCACCCCTCTGTCCAAGTATACCACATCCACCGCCCCTCTGTCCAAGTACACCACGTCCACCACCACCCCTCTGTCCAAGTATACCACATCCACCGCCCCTCTGTCCAAGTATACCACGTCCACCGCCACCCCTCTGTCCAAGTATACCATGTCCACTGCCACCCCTCTGTCCAAGTATACCACATCCACCCCTCTGTCCAAGTATACCACATCCACCGCCACCCCTCTGTCCAAGTATACCACATCCACCGCCACCCCTCTGTCCAAGTACACCACGTCCACCACCACCCCTCTGTCCAAGTATACCACATCCACTGCCCCTCTGTCCAAGTATACCACATCCACCACCACCCCTCTGTCCAAGTATACCACGTCCACCACCACCCCTCTGTCCAAGTATACCACGTCCACAGCCACCCCTCTGTCCACGTATACCACGTCTACAGCCACCCCTCTGTCCAAGGTTTTGCTCACCTCCTCATAAAAAGAAATCAGATTTGTTTGACAACTTCTGTCTTTCATGAATCCATGCTGTCTGTTGCTTAAAATATTAGTTTCCAGCAAGAACTCCTCTCTGTGGTCTTTTATTAAACTCTCCAGTATCTTCCCAACTATGGAAGTTACACTAACAGGTCTATAATTACTTGGGAAAGATTTTTACCCCTTTTTAAATATTGGTCCCACATTGGCCCAACGCCAATCCAGTGGTACTATGCCAGTCATTAATGAGCTGAAGAAGGTATTCAATAAATTGGCCTTCTCTTTGTCCCCAGTCACCCCCTCTAGATGGTTCTTCAAAGGGCCTACATGCTCGGACCGGACCTTTCTACTATTCATATATTGGAGGAATGTTTTGGGGTTGGTCCTAATATCTTTTGCAATCTGTAGTTCATTTTCAATTTTTGCGCCTTTATTTCCTTTTTGCATATTCTGTTCTATTCTTTGTAATGTGTAAACGATGATCGCGTTCCTTCATTTTTATATTTAATGAAAGCTCTTTTCTTATTATCTATAGCTTTTGTAACTTTGGCCGTAAGCCACATAGGTTTGATTTTTAGCCTTTTATACTTGTTGTCCATGGGAATATATTTTGCAGTGTGGTCACATACAGTCTTTTTGAAGAACTCCCATTTCTGTGTTGTGTTCATTGATGCCAATATTCCCTCCCAGTCTAAGTCTTAGAGAGCAGATCTCAGCCTTGGAAAATATGCTCTCCTAAAATTGAGTGTTTTTATTTTTCCTGTATGTGTTTCTTGTTTACAGCTAACAATAAATGAAATCATGTTATGGTCACTGCTACCCAGATGTTCTTTTATATGGACATCATAATAAGCTCTGCATGGTTGGAGATGACCAGGTCCAGCAGAGCATCATTCCTAGTTGGGGCCTCTATGAAATGTACCATAAAATTGTCCTGTAGTAGGTTTATACATTTTTGCCCTTTAACTGTTCCTGCAGTGCCATTACTCCAGTCAATTTCCGCGTAGTTACCATCTCCCATTATTATCACTGTCCCAGCCCTTTCCATCTGTGCAAGGAGCTGAGTCTCCACCTCCTCATTAACACTGGGAGGCCTATAAAAAACTCCAATGATGACCTTTGTAGTACCGCCCCCCATGTGCAGTTCCACCCATAATACTTCAGCCTCATCACACTCTCCATCAACTAGGTCCTCTTTCACACTCGCTCTGAGATCACTTCTCACATAGAGACAGACACCACCACCTTTCCTATTTCCCCCATCTCTCCGAAAGAGAACCTAGCCAGGAATATGAATGGCCCAGTCATGTGAGGAATGAAGCCAAGATTCAGCAATACCAATTCAATCCTAGTTCTCTTCATGCACCAAACCTTCCAACTCACCTATTGTGCTGGGCACACTTCTGGCATTGGTGAACAAACAATTTCATTTACTGACACCTTGTCCATTCACTGACACCTTGTTCACACGGATTTTGCATGTTTTTTATTTTCGTACAAATGGGACCAATTCCACTGGTTGTTTGTAACATGGGAACCTTCTTATCATCTGCCATAGCCCTCCCCCATCTTTCCCCATTCCACCCCCCAATAAGTACTGACCCCTGTCTGATATGTCTACCCCGTTATCATCAAATTCTCCCTCCCCCTCCATCCTAGTTTATATACTCCTCCATTTATTGTATTGTAGATGTAGGTACACCTTGATACCATGTATGTGGTCCTGTTTTCATGTACGCCATCCAGACATGTGACATTTCTGTTAGCTGGCCATGTATGTGCTCTTTTTGCACCTTTTTACATTTTTTGGCCTCCACATGTCATGCGGCATACACATTTGCCTCCCTCTTCTTTGGACCACACTAAGGGTCATAACTCTTTGGTTTTAGCAGTAGATACTTGTACCCATGTCCAGGAGACACAAGATTGACCATCACTTCTAGCAACATGCTCCCCCTTTAAACTAGGGTCCGCTGCAACTAGTAGTTGGGTGCGGTCGAGTACTTCCCCCTCTTGTCAGGACATGCTCTGTACAGGCTCTTCATGGTGGAATGCTTCTCTGTGTCAGCATGTGTCTTTGTATCTAGTGTTCTGAACTTCCCCGGTCCTTTGAGGGCAGCAAGGAGTGCAACATCCAGGATCTCCCGTATGGATCCATAGCCACACCGAGTTCACCCCCAAGTGCAGGCGTATTTTGTATTTACTATAGCAGAATGACAGCTGAGTGGGATCTCTCCCATCCTGGGTGGACATCATGTGAAGTCCTCCAAGTCTAGAAGCTCTGCTGTATTTTGATATGTCACCTGCTGTGTCCACCAGATGACAGATCATTGTACCAGGCCAGCCCAGTACCATGTGATTGCTATGACCAATCACAGTGATCACATAACAGTTGTACACAATTAATTAATTTAATTAATAGCCATACATTGTATACTATTGTGATGATCTCTGTGATTTGTCACGGGCTCACTACCTCTGCTGGAAATTTATTCCAAGAATCAACTACTCTTTCAGTAAAATAATACTTTCTGAGATTAGTTGTGAACTTTCCTCCAGTTAGTTGGAGGTCATGTCCTCGTGTTCTTCATTTTATTTTCATATTGAAAATCCTGCCCTCCTGAACCTTATTCACTCCCTTGTTGTATTTAAAGGTTTCAGTCATGTCTCCCCTTTCCCTTCTTTCCTCCAGACTGGACATGTTAAGTTCCTGAAGTCTCTCCTGATATGTTTTATCCCCCCCAGACCTTTCACCATTTTTGGTCCCCGTCTTTGGACTCATTTTATCTTATCAACATCTTTATGTATAAAGGGTGAGACCTCCTGCGCTTCTGCCTACTAACTAAAAAACTAAACTAAGTGCAGCTGCCAACATCCAATCGTATACCCATAGATCTGTACAGCAAATGTAATATAAAATGATGTAGCACTTATACAAAATAAATAATGCATAAACAATAAATATTGTGCATATAAAGTGACCCCACACAGACACACTCAGTGACTTTAATCAAAAAGTGGCAAATATAAATTGATGTGCAGCCTGTGGGCTATAATCCTACATGAACATATTGAGCATACAGGGATCAAGCAATGAAGTGAAACAAAGTGATCAAGCAACTTTATAAGGATGATAAAATAAAAAAAATAAACTCTAGTGATCACAGAAATCTCCCAACCAATAGATCTAAATGAGATCATAAAGCTATCTAAAGAGCAAAAAAATAGTCCAATGACTATATCTGTGTTCTGAAGAAAAGGACTCTGAAAAAGTCCAAGTAATGTTTTGCAATAAACAGTCCAAAATTTTTTTTTTATAATAAACGCATGTGTACACATAAACGTAGGTACCGAAATAAATCCAAACCAAAATGCCAAAATAAACACATACACTCCCGCATGCGTGATAGTGACAAATACTATTCCAACGTGAATATATAATATATAGGTAAATAAACTTCAAGAGCCCTGCTAATTCCCCAATTCCAAATAATAAAAAAAGTCCAAAAAATTGTGTTTTCACACTTAATCTTCCGAAAAAAAAACCACTGCGCTGCCGATGCTTTGCAAGATTTGTGTGATCTCTAGAATTTATTTTTTTATTTTATCACCCTTATAAAGTTTCTTGATCACTTTGTTTCACTTCATTGCTTGATTCCTGTATGATCAATATGTTCATGTAGGATTACAGCCCACAGGCTGCACATAAATTTATATTTATATTTTTATTTGCCACTTTTTGATTAAAGTCACTGAGTGTGTCTGTGTGGGGTCACTTTATATGCACAATATTTATTGTTTATGCATTACTCATTTTGTGTAAGCACTACGTCATTTTATATTACAATATCTCTATGTAAGCAAGATCTCCAGAACTGGACACAGTATTCTAAATGAGGTTGCTGGTGACCCTTCTAGCAATATAAAGATCTATATAGAGGAATCGGGACCTCCTTCCTCCTGCCGGTGACCCCTCTAGTGATATAAAGATCTATATAGAGGAATCGGGACCTCCTTCCTCCTGCCGGGGACCCCTCTAGTGATATAAAGATCTATATAGAGGAATCGGGACCTCCTTCCTCCTGCCGGGGACCCCTCTAGTGATATAAAGATCTATATAGAGGAATCGGGACCTCCTTCCTCCTGCCGGTGACCCCTCTAGTGATATAAAGATCTATATAGAGGAATCGGGACCTCCTTCCTCCTGCCGGTGACCCCTCTAGTGATATAAAGATCTATATAGAGGAATCGGGACCTCCTTCCTCCTGCCGGTGACCCCTCTAGTGATATAAAGATCTATATAGAGGAATCGGGACCTCCTTCCTCCTGCCGGGGACCCCTCTAGTGATATAAAGATCTATATAGAGGAATCGGGACCTCCTTCCTCCTGCTGGGGACCCCTCTAGTGATACAGTGAGGAACAGAAATATTTGAACACCCTGTGATTTTGCAAGTTCTCCCACTTAGAAATCATGGAGGGGTCTGAAATTCCCATTGTAGGTGCATTCCCACTCTGAGAGACAGAATTTAAAAAAAAATTTCAGGAAATCACATTGTATGATTTTTTTTATATTAACAATTTTTATTGATTTTCACACACACACATTGTATATATATATATATATATATATATATATATATATATATATATACAAAGAAAACATTAAAAGAGAACAAAATAGAAAGCTGGAGCACATTGATGGTGAAATCTGCATGGTTACAAACATAATGTCACATAGCTACAGTGTGGAGGCCATCAGAACAGTACAGTTGTAGAAAGGTGGGAAGGGGAGAAATTATCCCATAGGTGCCACACTGCCTCAAACACAGCTGTCGAGCCAGAATGTAGAGCAGTCAGGAATTCCATCTGTCGTACATCAGCAATAATTTTAAACAGAGTTGACATCGAAGGAGGTATAGCGGATAACCAACACATAGGAATGCTTCTTCTGGCCACAGTCAAAATATGTGTGGAGAGTTTCCCGACACTTTGGGAAGACCTGGGAATGGCAAGCTCAATAAAAAGTATAGGGGCTCAAAGGGGAGAGAGGTATGCAACAACAATTCTAAAAAATACAAAACCTCTTCCCAAAAAGGTACACTGGATCCACAAGTCCAAAAAATGTGGAAGAGGGAGCCAAAATCTTTCCCACAATGCCAGCAGGCAGAAGAAGCATTAATAACCTCGGGGGTTTTGTACCACAACATCAAAATTTTGTATGTATTTTCTCTATAAACCACACAGACAGAAGATTTAGATGCGTTTTCCCAAATTTTCTTCCACTGTGTTAGATCGATGTCACATTGCAAGAACTGGGACTTGCGCATGTAATGGTGAGTGTCATTAGAGGGGGGGTAGCGTCCATTAAGAGTTTGTATGTATTGGAAATTATACCCCTTTGATGTGGGCCCTGTATACATAGACTCTCAAAGGGAGAGAGTTTCCCAAGAATCAAAGTGGGGGGCATGGTGGAGAAAAAATGGTGTATCTGTAGGTATATATAAAAATGTTGGGAAGGCATATCTTTTTTCTGAAGGTATGAGAATGGTTGCAACTTCGGAGTAAAAGGATGTACTAGGTGGTGCAATTGGAAGAGTTTGGCCTTGACCCAAGGGAGCATCCGAAACACGGCCAAGCTATCTGGAAGATTGGGGTTAAAGAGGATATTAGTCAGTGGAGAGCAGTCTGAGGTCAATGCAAACCTAGTCCTACATTTCCACCAAATACTCATGGAGAATTGCATGGGGCCAAGGAAGAGACGACAGAAAGGGGTAAGGTCCACCACCGAGGATGACCAGAGGAGAGAGCAAGGATGAGTCGGAGTCAATTGTAAGGACTCAATCTCAGTCCACAGATTGGGAGGAGATTGGGTGGACCATGATGGAATGAAGCGGAGGTGGGTAGCATAATAGTAGGTCACGATATCTGGTGCCCCTAGGCCTCCTCTAGAGCAAAGAGACAGTAGCACACTACGTGCAATTCTATGCCGCTTATTATGCCAAATGAAGTATAGAAGGGATTTCTGGAGGGAGTGTAGTTTGGACATGGGAACAGGAACAGGAAGAGTCGCAAATAAATACAAAAGTTTGGGTAGTACAGTCATCTTTATGACGTTGATACGTCCCAAGAATGATAAGGGCAGGGTATCCCAAAACTTCAAGGAACGGGAAATAGCTATAAATAATGGGGGGAAATTGGCATCATAAATAGAACTGTAAGAAGAAGTAAGATTAGTACCCAAATATTTTAAAGAATGGGAGCACCATCGATATGGAAAAGAGTCTTGGAGGGATGAGAGGACAACCGGTGGTATGTGGAGTGGGAGCGCTTCAGTCTTGGATGCGTTAACCTTGTAACCCAAGAGAGTCCCGAACTGTCGTAAAAGTTTATGTAATGCTGGGAGGGAGATTTGGGGGTTTGAGAGAGTAAGGAGAATATCATCTGCAAATAGGGATAGTTTGTATTCATGGTCATGAGACATTACCCCTTTTATGTCAGGGTGGGATCGGATTGCAATAGCCATTGGTTCCAAACAGAGGATAAACAATACGGGAGAGAGTGGGCATCCCTGCCGTGTACCAATCGACATCTGGAAAGGAGGTGAGAGAAAGGAAGCTAGACTGACCTGTGAGGAAGGGTGAAAGTAAAGAGCTTTTAAAGCTGTCACAAAAGGGCCATGGAAGCCAAACTTCTCCAAGACTATAAACATTTAAGGCCAGATGAGGCGGTCAAAAGCTTTTTGGGCATCTAAGCTCAATAAAATGGTGGGGATGGAGGACCGGTTAACCAAGTCAAAGAGATCAATAGATCTTCTGGTATTATCTGCTGCATGTCTGGCAAGAACAAAGCCAACTTGGTCTCTGTGTAGGAGATTGGAGATGAGCCTAGATAACCGATTGGCTAGGATCTTAGTAAAAATCTTGTAATCAGAGTTCAGTAGAGCAATAGGACAGTAATTATCTAAGATACAATGGTCCTTGTCAGGTTTTGGAATCACAGAGATGTATGCACGGGAAAAATCGGCTTGGGGAATAATACCTCTGAAAAAATTGTGATAAAGAGAAAGAAGATGGGGAGCTATCATACCAATGAAAGTCTTGTAATAAGAGTTGGGAAGTCCATCTGGTCCCGGGCCTTGCGTGAGGGGAGATGTTTGACTGTATCAAATGATTCTTCAGATGTAATATCAGTGTTGAGGGCCACAATGTTAGAAGGCGATAGCTTTGATAATAGTAGAGAATTGAAAAACCTATCAAAAGAAATTGCTGTGAGAGGGGGGTGGAGGTCTGGGGTCAAGCAGTTGTAAAGGGACTCATAATATGAGCCAAAAAGGGAGACCATCAAACGAGGATCGTAAGTAGGGCTCCCATTCAGCTGGACAAGATGGTCCGGCAATGTAGAAGGGGACTCTGCTTTAAGTCTATTGACAAGCATACGGTGAGGTTTGTTAGAGAATTCGTAGAATTTCTGCCTGACCCAGAGGAGAGATTTTGTGGACTTACAAGCATCAAGGGTTTTGATTTGGCCACGTAGAAAGGTCACTTTATACAGCCCAGAAATAGACGGCTTTGCGAGAAGTCTACATTCAGCTAGGGTTAACTGGCAAACTAGGGTAATCCTGAGGATTTCTTCAGGCGGGAACTCATGGAGATACAAAGGCCTCGAAAAACAGCCTTGTGGGCTTCCCATACGGTCAAGGTAGATGGTACAGAGCCTACATTGTGTTGAAAGTACATATCAAGTCCCTGTGAGAACTCAGCACAGAGACGTTCCATGGTTAAAAAGGACTCACTGAGACGCCAATGGCCTGATTTTGGCATAACATTGGGGAATAACAAGTTTAAGGTCAGGGAGGCGTGGTCAGACCATGAAATAGGGTTGAAACAAAGAATAAAAAAAGTGAGCGCTTTAGAATGGACAAGCAGCTGAAACACACAGGACAACCAAAAAACCCCACATGAATATAAAATATAAAGTGCAGCGCTATAATTGTGACATAAATTGTAAGAACGGGATATGGATAAAGATAAAAAAATGAATCAAAATATAAGAGAAAATAGGTCCCAATGTAGAAAAGTCCCAGTAAAGGTGACTGCAGGCGGCCGTACACACTGACCACAGGTACATGCAATATGGCAGAGATGGAGTTCAGGACGTAGTCATCATGGAAACAAGGGGAGTAGATGTAATCCCTGGATCAGTGAAGATCCTCAGACCAAAGCAGCACAGGATCCACTAGACAGCAAGGAAGAAATCACAGCTCCACCTGAGAAAACCACCACTCCTCCGCTGCACTTCAACGGTATCTAGGAGGAGATACTCCCCACAAGGAATCAAAAGAAAATGCCCATGGTGAAGTACAGTAAAGATGGTTTAATGGTATAAAACAGGATGCATCCAATAAAATGGCAACAAATAGGCACACAGCTAGCAAAACATGAAGGCTAGCAACAAAGCAAACAGGACTAACCGTCCTGTCAGATGTAATGGCCGCCGGAGCTCCACAATGCTCCGACGGCGTGGCGTCAAGGCGTGCGCAGGTTCCTCCTTACGCGTTACGTGCCGAGCACATCCTCAGAGAAAAGAACCGGTGTACGCCGTGACGTGCAGGTCGGAGCTAAATAGACAAAAAGGCGCATGCGCGATATCCAGGCGCCATTTTGTCATAGCTCAAACGGTCTGCATGTCCATCAAGAACTACCAGAGGGACAGCAGACGCTACAACAATTAAAATCAGGTGTACAATCTCTATTAAAAAAGGTCATACATGAAAGAAAAATGGCAGTGAATATTAAAAAACCTAAAAAAGAGGGGGAAATATAACTATAGCCATGGGCAATATCATGATTATTTAAAAACAAGCCAGAACGCAAGGCGCGTGCGCCATAGTAAAGTACCAATTATAACATAGTTCCAAAGAACAGAGGGCAAAGTCTACATGCTCATACTAGATTAACTGGAGAGCAAACGACCATACCTCAATTAAGGATTTAAGCAAAAAAATCTCTATGCCAAAAAATTAAGGTCATACATAATAGAGAATGATGGCTTGAAGGTAACTGTAATATAAATAACCATGACATGAGCCAAATAAGTACATATAACGCAGCAGTAATAATAGCGTGATAGCCCTAAACACATCAAAAATGTATTAAAACAGAATACAAGAAATAAGTAAAATACAAATGAAATGTAACCACTGTTGATTCAACTATTGTCTATAAAACAATTTACGTCAAGTTCGACGTTAAGACCCCGTGGGTGTAAAGTATCCAGTTGACAAATGTACCTAGTTTCTAACTGTGAAACAGCTCGGATTTTGTAAGTGCCTCTCCAATGTGGAACAATAGTATCAATTCCAATGAATCTCAAAAGGGAGGGATCTCTCCCATGATGGCGTCTGAAATGTAATGAGAGAGAGTGATCTTTGAAGCCCTTTCTAATATTATTTATATGCTCCCTGAGCCGATCACGCAACCTTCTTGTGGTGCGGCCTACATACTGCTTGGAGCAGGGACATTCGAGTAGGTAAACTACATGCTTGCTATTACAACATATAAACTTATCTATATTATAAGTGTTGTTATTGGAACTGGAACAGAAAGTAGTGATTTTCCTCTTCCTCTTACCATCTACTTTGCAAGCTATGCATTTATTGCATGGATAAAAACCTTTAAAATTGAATAGGGCCAGGGGTTTAGCAGGGGGATTAATCACATTGGGAGATATAATATCTCTCAAAGTGGATGGCTTACGAAAAATAACCTCTGGTGAATACGGTAAGATTTTGTTTAGGATGGGATCAGCCCTCAAAATTTGCCAATTCTTTTTAATAATATGACGAATAGATCTATGTTGAATAGAAAAGGTAGTGATGAAAGGGCAAACTAAATTCTTAGGAGATTTAGGGTTTGATGTAAGAAGTGGTTCCCTTCCCATATCTGCAACCTTACTAATGGTATCATCAAGCGTAGATGTATTATAGCCTTTTTCGATAAATCTTTCCTTCAAAATGGAAGCTTGTGTGTGGTAATCCTTTAGATCGGTACAATTCCTCCTAATCCTCTGAAACTGGCTTTTAGGGATGTTAGAAAGCCAGTTTGGATGATGGCAACTATCAAGAGGAATGTAGCTGTTACGATCGGAAGGTTTAAAGTAAGATTTAGTAACAATCTTACCACCAATGTTCATAAGAACTAAATCTAGATAGTTGACTTCCACCATACTATAGGTATACGTGAAATTAATGTTGCTAGTGTTGTAATTCAGCGTTCCAAAAAAGTTAATGAGAGATTGCTCACTACCATTCCATAACTATGAAATAGGGTTGATGTCAGAGGAAACTAGGAGCAGAAGAGGAGGAGCTGAAATGAAGAAGTGATCTAAGAGGGAGTAGCAGCGGTGAGGTGTGGAGTAGAAGGTGAACTGTTTGTGGGTAGGATGCCAAATCCGCCAGGCATCAAAGAGACGATGCTCCCTGATCAATTTGCGAAAGGATTTCGAGGAGGAGCATTGCTGCTTCCGAGCAGTGGACTCGAAGAGGACCTTCCTATCCTTGTGCGGTGAAAGGATTAAATTACAGTCACCCCCTATAATCATGTGGATTCCTTGTGTAAGGAATTGTAACTGACCTGAGTTCGCAGAATAGAGATTCAGCAAAATAAGGGGAATGTCACCAAGCATACATTCTAGGAGAATGAAGCGACCATGATGATCGACCCTGGAGGAGACGACCAGAAGGGAGCAATGTGTCCGAATCAGTATTGCCACTCCAGCCTTACCAGATGGGTCAAAGGCCGAATAGGATTGAGAAAAAAACCTTGAGGCAAAACGAAAGGAGCCTGTTGACTTAAAATGAGTCTCCTGGACAAAAATATCTGCTCCTGAGGATCGGAATTCCTTCAAAGCCATCCACTATTTCTGAACAGAGTTAAGGTCTTTAACATTATATGACAGCAGTTGTAAAGCCATCACAAAATGACAATGAGTATGGCGGGTACCAGCAGAAAAGATAAATGAGATACAATCGATGAGACAAAACAGAGAACTAATAACATTAATAGACAAACCCAAAACATTACAATAAAGAACATAGATATCTGTAAGGATATGGACTTGGGAGAAACATCAATACCCAAGTCATCCAGGCAATTGTCTGGACGGGATCGGAGGCAACAGGACAACCGGAACATATCAGTTGGCAAAACCGGCCAGAAAAATATGACATATGAAGGCACCCAGAACAGGATAAAAGAAAAAGGAAAGGGGAGAGAGGGAAAGGAAAGGGGAGAGAGGGGAAGGGAAGGGGGGGAGGTAAGGATACAACCCCAAAGTGCCCACAGAAGAACACCTCAGAGAAGCATCAAGCAGGCACATCACTGGAACAAGAGGGACGAGGACATTGTGGAGTACTTGAAGGACATTCCCAGCCCCTACGAACTGGTGTCCAAATCTTGTTGGGGGTAACGGAAGGACGAGATGGAGAAGGCGGTAGTGAGGAATTGTCTTCCGGTGGCGGAGGTAGTTCCAATTGCTTAGAGTAACTTGGGAACCATCTTTGGAGACGACCAGCTTGAAGGGAAAACCCCAGCGTTAGGTGACACGATGGTGTTGGAGGTGAGTGGTTTCAGCGCTCGCCGTTTAGCCACGGTAATCGGAGAGAGATCACAGAGAGCTGAAGCCTGTCCCCATTAAATTCCAGGGATGGGATGTTGCGTACAGAGGCTAACAAGGCTTCCTTGCTCTCAAAAAAATGAAAGCGGACGATGACATCACGTGGTCTGGTGCCGTCAGCAGGTCTGGGACCTAATGATCGGTGAGCCCTGTCCATGCGCCAATCCACTTCTGCAACCAAGGGGGCAGTTGCGGTGAAGAAGGACACGAGATGTCGGCGAAGATGGGAATCAGCAATAGATTCAGACATACCGCGAATACGGACATTCTGCTGGCGTTTCCTGTTTTCCAAATCTTCTTGTTGGAGCTGAATTTGGGACATGGTGTGCTTCTGATACGCATTGTCTTCTTCTAAGACATGGACGTACTGCACCAATTCATCAAATTTATTCTCCAATTGAACTGCACGCTCACCAATCTGCGCTATTTCCCCACAAAGATCCAAAGCCAACCTGCCCACTTCAGCAGTAATAGAGGCGGTAATATTGCATAAAAACACCTGCAGTTTTTCCTCCAGCGCAGATAGGGGAGCCATGTGGATTAGCAGGAGCGGAGGGAGGATGGTTCAGCGGAGGGTGTTCTACTGCCCCCCTACAGGGGTAAGGGGCTTGGAATCCTCTATCTGATGGTTCTGAGGGAGTGAGAAGGCTGGCTGCATTGTGGGAGCAGCAGTTGTAGTACCACTGGTCGCCACTGGGGGTCCGGAGCTCATCTGCGGGATCGTGGCTGAAATTGAGGCCGGGAATTGCGGCCTATGAAGGAACCGCTGCAGTGGCAATGGCTGTAGCTCATGTGCTGGCAGGGAAGCAGGCTTCCAGCACTTGATCTTCCCCATTATGAGGCTGGGGTGTGCAGGACCGGGTGCCTCACTGATATGACTCGATGCGCCGTGGGTGAGTCTCTAGGGCCGGGGGATAAGCGGAGCTTAACAAGATGCGGCCATCATCTTTCCCGGCCGCGCATGCGCCCCCATTGTATGATTTTTAAATAATTTATTTGTCTTGCACGGCTGAACAGAAGTATTTGAACACCTGAGAAAATCAGTGTTAATATTTGGTACAGAAGCCTTTGTTTGCAATTACAGAGGTCAGATGTTTCCTGTAGTTCCTGACCAGGTTTGCACTGCAACAGGGATTTTGGCCGACTCCTCCACATAGATCTCCTCTAGATCAAGTTTCGGAGCTGTTGCTGAGCAACACGGAGTTTCAGCTCCCTCCAAAGATGTTCTATTGGATTTAGGTCTGGCTAGGCCACTCCAGAACCTTGATATGCTTCTTACGGAGCCACTCCTTGGTTATCCTGGCTGTGTGCTTCGGGTCGTTGTCATGTTGGAAGACCCAGCCATGACCCATCTTCAATGCTCTGACTGAGGGAAGAAGGTTGTTGCTCAAAATCTCACAATAAATGGCCCCATTCATCCTCTCCTTAATACAGTGCAGTCGTCCTGTCCCCTTTGCAGAAAAGCACCCCCAAAGCATGATGTTACCACCCCCATGCTTCACAGTAGGGATGGTGTTCTTGGGATGCAAGTCATCCTTCTTTTTCCTCCAAACACGATGAGTGAAGTTTAGACCAAAAAGTTCTACTTTGGTCTCATCTGACCACATGATTTTCTCCCATGCCTCCTCTGGATCATCCAGATGGTCATTGGCAAACTTCAGACGGGCCTGGACATGCGATGGCTTGAGCAGGGGAACCTTCCATGCAATGCATGATTTGAAACCATGATGACGTAGTGTTCTACCGACAGTGACCTTTGAAACTGTGGTCCCAGATCTCTTCATGTCATTGACCAGCTCCTCCCTTGTAGTTCTGGGCTGATTCCTCACCTTTCTTATCATCAGTGATACCCCACGAGGTGAGATCTTGCATGGAGCCCCAGTCCGAGGGAGACTGACAGTCGTCTTTAGCCTCTTCCATTTTCTAACAATTGCTCCAATAGTTGATCTATTTTCACCAAGCTGCTTGGCAATTGCTCCGTAGCCCTTTCCAGCTTTGTGGAGGTCCACAATTTTGTCTCTGGTGTCTTTTGACAGCTCTTTAGTCTTGCCCATGGTAGTAGTTGGCGTCTGACTGACTGTGGGATGGACAGGTGTGATTTCCTGAATTTTTTTTTAAATTCTGTCTCTCAGAGTGGGGATGCACCTACAACGTGAATTTCAGACCCCTCCATGATTTCTAAGTGGGAGAACTTGCAAAATCGCAGGGTGTTCAAATACTTCTGTTCCTCACTGTATAAGGATCTATATAGATAAATCAGGACCTCCCTCCTCTTGCCAGTGACCGCTCTAGTGATCTAAAGATCTATATAGGGGAATCGGGACCTCCTTCCTCCAGTTGGTGACCCCTCTAGTGATATAAACATCTATGTGGAGGAATCAGGACTTCCTTCCTCCTGCTGGGGAACCCTCTAGTGATATAAGGAGCTATATAGAGGAATCGGGACCTTCTTCCTCCTGCCAGTGACCCCTCTAGTGATATAAAGATCTATATAGAGTGATCGGAACCTCCTTCCTCCTGCCAGTGACCCCTCTAGCGATATAAAGATCTATATAGGGGAATTGGGACCTCCTTCCTCCAGTTGGTGACCCCTCTAGTGATATAAAGATCTATATAGAGGAACCAGAACCTCCTTCTTCCCGCCGGTGACCCCTCTAGTGTTATAGAGATCTATATAGAGGAATTGGGACCCCATTCCTCTCACTAGGGACACTTCTAGTGATATAAGGATCTATATAGAGGAATCAGGACCTCCTTCTTCCCGCTGGGGACCCCTCTAGTGATATAAGGAACTATATAGAGGAATCAGGACCTCTTTCCTCCTGCCGGTGACCCCTCTAGTGATATAAAGGTCTTTATAGAGGAATCGGGACCTCCTTCCTCCAGTTGGTGACCCCTCTAGTGATATAAAGATCTATATGGAGGAATTGGACCTTCTTCCTCCTGCCGGTGACCCCTCTAGCTGTATAAAGAGCTATATAGAGGAATCTGGACCTCTTTCCTCCTGCCGGTGACCCCTTTAGTGATATAAAGATCTATATAGAGGAATCAGGACCTCCCTCCTCTCACCAGTGACCCCTCTTGTGATATAAAGATCTATATAGAGGAATCGGGACCTCTTTCCTCCTGCCGGTGACCTCTCTAGTGATATAAAGATCTATATAGAGGAATCAGGACCTTCTTCCTCCCGCCGGTGACCCTTCTAGTGATATAAAGATCTATATAGAGGAATCAGGACCTCCTTCCTCCTGCCGGTGACCCCTCTAGTGATATAAAGATCTATATAGAGGAATTGGGACCTCCTTCCTCCTGCCGGTGACCTCTCTAGTGATACAAAGATCTATATAGAGGAATCGGGACATTCCTTCCTCCTGCTGGTGACCCCTCTAGTGATATAAAGATCTATATAGAGGAATCGGGACCTCCTTCCACTATGCATGTCTGGGGGGTGTCTGTGGGGAAGAACACTGCCAGCTGCTTACAGCACTCGGAGACTCTCCATGAATACTTTGGAAGCATGGCTGTGCTGCCCAACATGGACGCAGATACAGGAACCGCCACACTCCTGACATCTTCTGGCCATACTGCACATGTATGTACACGGTCCATCATTCAGAGGAGGGAGTGGAGAAAGAATTCTGCCACCTCCCAATTGATGCTAAAAGTCTCCTAGGCCTCCCTGAGTGCCAATTGCAAGTTCTCCAGCAGCCCAGAGTGCAGCTCCATCAAGTGTCCATAGCATAGTAATAGTACCACAGTGCCTCATTATTACCACTACATCACGTGTGTCAAACACAAGGCCCATGGGACCAATTCAGCCCACCAGGCAATTTAATGTGGTCCTTGCACCTTTCCTACAGCTGTGGCACCCCCCTCACCTGCCCCCACCTTGTTTTAGCAGTCGGCAGCAGAGAGGACAGAACTCCACCAGATCCTGCACTTCTTTGTGCAGCCATGGAGAGGTTCATCTCTGCTACTCCCCATCCCAGCAGTCGGCAGCAGAGAGGAGGACAGAACTCCTCCACCAGATCCTGTGCTTCTCTGTGAAGCTGTAGAGAGGTTCATCTCTGCTACTCCCCATCCCAGCAGTCGGCAGCAGAGAGGAGGACAGAACTCCTCCACCAAATCCTGTGCTTCTCTGTGAAGCTGTAGAGAGGGTCATCTTTTCTACTCCTTGTCCCAGCAGTCGGCAGCAGAGAGGAGGACAGAACTCCTCCACCAAATCCTGTGCTTCTCTGTGAAGCTGTGGAGAGGGTCATCTTTTCTACTCCTCGTCCCAGCAGTCAGCAGCAGAGAGGAGGACAGAACTCCTCCACCAGATCCTGTGCTTCTCTGTGAAGCCGTGGAGAGGGTCATCTCTGCTACTCCCTGTCCCAGCAGTCAGTAGCAGAAAGGAGGACAGAACTCCTACACCAGATCCTGTGCTTCTGTTACCAGCCACAGCCCCCCCTCATCTCTGCCTCCCCTGACCTCAGCATCCAGACGCTGGCAGCTGATTCCAGTCTTCTTCCAGACTCTGCACTTTCTACTTCCCAGCAACCCCCCCCAGCTTCTTCCCAGGAGCAGCACAAGGTACAATTGGTAATATTTGTCTTTCATATACAGCCGGCCCTTTGAGGGCCCCCATATTGCTGGTGTGCCCGCAGTGACAGAGTCTGACAGCCCTGCACTAGATGGTCATAGGAAACCACTATATGAAATAAAATACAGACAACATCTGTCATGGCAGAGCAAATGCATTTTATATTTATTCCACTCATTTTATAAACATAGACCTCTAACAATTTGTGAAAGATTACATTGAAAAATGGCCAACCCGGTCCCACACTTCATCCATGTCTTTGGAGACCTCTGATCTCCTTATGAACTGTTTCTTCCATGATGAAGATCAGCCATGGAGTATATCTGAGGTGTATATCAGGGGGTGCTTCTTCCCCACATGAGAGCTGGGATGTCCAGCAACATTCATCTAGAAGACATTTCCCGCACTCAAGGCACTAATAAACCTCCAGGGTTGTCTGGGATCCCTGCTGTACAGGAAGACAGAACTTCAGTGAGGAACATTTCCCTCACTCAGGACAGGAAAGTGGCTTCTCTCCCGTGTGACATTTCTGATGTCTGTAAAGATGCGACTTCCGTGAAAAACATCTGCTGCACCCAGGACAAGAATACGGCTTCAACCCTGTGTGACATCCCTGATGTCTGGAAAGACCGGACTTCTGCGAAAAACATTTCCCGCACTCAGGACAGGAATACGGTTTCTCACGCGTGTGAGATCTCTGATGTATGTAAAGATAGGACTTCTGTGAAAAACATTTTCCGCACTCAGAACAGAAATATGGCTTCTCCCCTGTGTGAGATCTCTGATGGCTGTAAAGATTGGACTTCGCTGAAAAACATTTCCCGCACTCAGGACAGCAATGAGGCTTCTCCCCAGTGTGAGATCTCTGATGGGTAAGAAGATCTGATTTATGTAAAAAACATTTCCCGCACTCAGGACAGCAATGAGGCTTCTCCCCCGTGTGAGATCTCTGATGCATAAGAAGATCGGATTTATGTAAAAAACATTTCTCACACTCAGAACAGGAAAGGGGCTTCTCCACGGTGTGAGATCTCTGATGTCTGTGAAGAACAGACATCTGTGAAAAACATTTCCCGCACTCAGGACAGGCATACGGCTTCTCCCCTGTGTGAGATCTCTGGTGGCTGTAAAGATTGGACTTCACTGAAAAACATTTCCCGCACTCAGGACAGGCATACGGCTTCTCCCCTGTGTGAGATCTCTGATGTATGTAAAGATTGGACATCTGTGAAAAACATTTCCCGCACTCAGAACAGGAATACGGTTTCTCCCCTGTGTGAGATCTTTTATGCCTATTAAGACGGGATTTAGAATGGAAACCCTTCCCACACTCAGTACAGGAGAAGCTCTTCTCTGTTGGAAGGCTGGCCCGGTCCCGCACACTCTGAGGTTTCTCAGGATATGAGGAATCCGATGGTCCATCTACACTGGGTGGTGCTGGATGGACATTGGAGGGAGTTGGGTTTTCTCCTGGACAATACTGTGTGATGTCCTCATCTTCTACTTTCCAGTCTGGAGACAAAGTGAGACAATCCTCAGAGGTTTTCCTCATCTCCCGGCCATGGACTAAAATACAAAGACAAAGAGGATTACTAGACAGGAGCTGATTGGTTCCCCCAAACCAGGACTCCGCCCACATCAGGCAGCTTGGTCTCTAAGGAGCTTACAATTCCACCCTCAAGGGAACTAGGAAATGGAACCTCTGATCTCCTACCTGGTCATTTCTTTATTCATGGACCTTAGTCAGAGAGTGAGGAAACAACCAGAACTGTCTTTTATAGGAGGGACAGCGATGAGGGGATTATAGGACGAGGGTCCCCACCCCCTCTATCACTCATCGCCATCTTCCCAACACAAGAAGTACTGCACTTCCTTATTTAGTCCATGATTTAGTCATGAAGAACAGGGGGGCTGAGCCCCACCAGAGGTCAGAGAGTGAGGATGGGGGGAGAACAACCAAGATGAAGACTGGACTGATCCTGAAGACCACCATCATTGGGGTATTGACTCCTCCCTCATTATCACTTTCTGTTTAAGGGTCCAAAGTTTTAGGATGTTATCACATTATTATCACCATGTAAAAGTCTGTGCTCCAATCACATCATCCGATATAAAATGTCCAGCTGGTAGGAAATGGGGGGAACAAAAGAGAATCCATATTATGTGTATATATAGCAGTGGGGGGAGGGGGGAGAGCAGAATTTAGGACTATGTAATGTACAACATAGAGTATATAGTGCAGGGGTCAGGAGTATGTAATGTACAACATAGAGTATATAGTGCAGGGGTCAGGAGTATGTAAAGTACAACATAGAGTATATAGTGCAGGGGTCAGGAGTATGTAATGTACAATATAAATTATACAGTGTAAGGGTCAGGACTCATAATATTGGTATTCAGTAATCAGTGGAACATTAAATGTTTACTGTAGACAAGTTGCAGAGATACCACACCGCTGCCTCCCATCTCCTGAGACTGCACTCAGTGACTTGGGTCTGAGACTATACAGACATATCCCTCCACCCGGCACAGCCAGCAGACAACAGAGTAACCCTGGGAGAAATGATTGGTCAGTGATTTTACTAGACCTGCTGACATGTGGCAAAAGACCCAATACACATGTCCCAGGTCAACCAACACCTATGTTGAACATGAACATTTTTCTGCCAGCTGAACCCCAGAACCTCCATAAATCCAGTCTAGATACATAAATTGTGTCTGCAGCACAGAGAAGGAAGATTATCCGAGAGAAATCCAGGAATACAGGACGGGGAACACAGCTCAGGAAAGTGACCAGGGGATTACAGGCTGATATCACCCAGTCCCCGCCCTACTCTGGACCAATCAGTGAGCAGTATGGGTGGAGGAATGGATTTAGTGTTCATGACCCACCTGTGCTGATCTCTGTAGGAGTGTCCTCCTCTATAAATGTCCCCGTTATTCCATCCTCCTCCATAGACTGCTGATCATCCCTCACATACGCCTCTTCTTCTTCTGCTTTCACCTCAAATTCTATATCGATTGGATCTCCACTCTAAATCAAGGAAATGAAAGAGAATATCATCTGTAAAATAGAAGCTCACATAAACAATCCACACATCATCTTTAAAAGTCCATGTTCTAGATGCTCCGTCCCACCAACCTTGTAATGATGAGGGATGGTGTGACCTTCCTGTGTGGAATCCCGGGAATACAGAGGACGGGGACATCTCTCTGGGGGGTTCCTGGTATTAGGTGGCTCCATCATATCCTTGTGTCCTTCTGAAAACTCCTCCATCACTCCATACTCCTCATCCTCCTCTTTATACTCTTCTTTAACAACAACATTATCCCCGAGGATTCCACTCTGACAAAAATAAATAAATTATTGTAACAAACAAGCCTGTTAATAAAGCAGAACTTCCAATAATTATCAATCATCTACCTGATGATGGTGAGGGATGGTGTGACCTTCCTGTGTGGAATCCCAGGAATACAGAGGACGGGGACATCTCTCTGGTGGGTTCCTGTAGCTGGATGACTCCACCATGGTGTCCTGGTACAGATCTTTGTGTTTTTCTGGACCCTCTGACTCATCTGACATCCTGACACCTTATAGGAACCTGACACACACAATGATACAGTCACCATCCAGACACATCCCTTGTCTGTTACTGGAGAATGTCCCAGAATTCCCGGCACCGCTCACCTCTCCTGTCAGCAGCTCAGTGATCTCTCTGGTGACTTCTAGAATCTTCTTCTTCTTTCTCTCTTCTATCAGGGAGGGAGGTGGAGGCAATGTGATGTCATATGATCTCCAGACTTCACAGGAGGAAAACTCTACATCTGAACACAAATAGTCACATCAAATGATATTCCCAGAATCCTCCTCACCTCTCCATTCAGGTCTCCATTTTATTAAAGCCCCACTTCAGGCTGAGGTATAATTTCCCCCCACAGGACCCCCACACTACACAGGTTAAAATTTGTAAGCAATTCTGACGTCATTACATACAACATACATGACAAATAGTTCAACTTTGCTACAGATGATGCCAAGGACCCCTCACATTCTAAGAGCTATGAGGTCAGTGTGATGTCATAGAATTCTCTGACTCTGGATGGAGGGACATTGGGAGGAGCTGTGAGGTCAGTGTGATGTCATAGGATTCTCTGACTCTGGATGGAGGGACATTGGGAGGAGGAGCTGTGAGGTCAGTGTGATGTCATAGGATTCTCTGACTCTGGATGGAGGGACATTGGGGAGGAGGAGCTGTGAGGTCAGTGTGATGTCATAGATTATCTGGGTCTTGATGGCGGGGCATTGGGAGCAGGAGCTGTGAGGTAAGTGTGATGTCATAGAATTGTCTGACTCTGGATGGAGGGAAATGAGGAGGAGGAGCCGTGAAGTCAGTGTGTTGTTATAGGACATATAGACTCTGGATGGAGGGACATTGAAAAGAGGGCCTGTGAGGTCAATGTGATGTCATAGGATTCTCTGACTCTGGATGGAGGGACATTGGAAGGAGGAGCCATGAAGTCAGTGTGATTTCATAGGATTCTCTGACTCTGGATGGAGGGAAATGGGGAGGAGGAGCCATGAGGTCAGTGTGATGTCATAGGATTCTCTGACTCTGGATGGAGGGACATTGGGAGGAGGAGCTATGAGGTCAGTGTGATGTCATAGGACATATAGACTTTGGATGGGGAGATTTGAGGGGTCCTCTATATGAGGCTCCCATGCAAACCAAATCCTAGTTCCTGGGTGCGCCCTACCTCTCCTAAACTGAAGAGTGACCTTTGACCTTTACCATCCAGAAATCTGTCCGGAATCTGTGGAAGTAAGCTGTCATGTGATCAGGTGACATGCGGAGGAACGGAGTGTAAATAGTAGACAATTGTCTCCAGAGCCCCTAATGGTGGGGATGGATTTGGTGGCGTGCTGGTGCCAAGTTTCCTCCCCCCAGGGTCACTGCAGGTGTGGAGAAAAGCTGTGTAAGAGGATATGGAGGAGAGATGAGGAGGAGATCCAGGAATCAGGAGAAAGGTCAGGGCAAGCAACAGACGAGCGCATCCAAGAGACCAAGCCGGGGTCACTACACAGAAAATCAATCCAAGGAAACAACAGGCAGGACGAGGAATAGCAAGAAGGAGCTGAGAGACAAATGAGAATATTGCTCAGCCAATGGGAGATGATCTCAGCATGACTTCCATCATGAAGGAGATGAGGGGGAGGGGAGGAAGTCACTGAAGGTGACCATAGATCCATGGAAATTCAGCTGGTTCAGCAGGGATCGCTCACATTTCCATCCATGTGTGGCCACTGCCGGATAAAAGCCACTCCCCCAGCGGCTGCAGCCAATAGCTTCAGTGCTGATCCGTGTATTCTGAGAGCGGAGGAGTCCATCCATCATTTTCTTTTTCCCTTCTAATATGCCTTTTATTAGATATATGTTATTATATGTATACATACACACTCATATACTTTTTAACCCCAAAGCATTAAAGCTTTTCTCTCGTGTGTTTTTATATCTGTATTAATTCCTGTACAATGCAGGAAAACATGGAGGTTCTTAGGACCCCGGAACTACTTGCCTCCCCCATTCCCTTCACGCTATAAAATTGTCAGTGTTCTATTGGGGCTCAGGTCTGAAGAAAGAGCCTACTAAGCATGCTCCAAAATGCGTTAGAACCCCCTTCACCTACATCCGACTCTGCTCTCCAAGCCTCATTTTGATACACATCCTAGTTCATACTTCCTGATCCTATAGACTGAGCAACTGCTGGACAGTTGGAAGTCTCACCTGGATCCTATTACATCACACCATGAGTCTTTTTTTTTTTTTTTTATTTATCTTGTAAGTGCAATTCATCTATTGTTCACTAATAAATTGTCTATACTGCACTCAGAGGAGCCTTCCTCCCTTTTACATGTTTACTGCATTAGAGCCTTGCTTCCACTCTAAGAAGAGCTGCCTCAGTGTTACTGCTCCCATCCATCCATCCATCCCTGATATCCCTCTGGCACCTTTAACCTACAGCTACAAAGGTTGGGCTCTAACAAGCACGGCCTATATAATATACATTATCAGAAGAGGAAAGTGTTGAGGGAGGTTTAGTATAAGGTATGCTAAGTGGGATGGATGTCTGTGCAGTGGAGATGCCCCTATAAATTGCGTCAATCTTGTTGTTGAAATGATTTGCAATCTCGTGAGCAGTGAATGAGGTACTGGGTGGAGGTGGAGAAAGTAGAGAGTTAAAAGAGACGACAAGGACTGGATGAGAAGGTATTGATGAGAGAGATAAAGTAGGCTTGTCTGGCAGCATGGACGGAGGAATTTTATGTGAAGAAAGCAGATTTATATGGGTTGAATGCTTGCTGGGATTTGGTTTTCCGCCACAATCGCTCCAGCACATGGCTATGTCGTTTAAGATGTCCGGTGTGGTCAGTCTGCCAAGGTTGTAATGGTTGGGGCCTGATGCTTTGTATTGTTAGACGAGCAAGTGAGTCTAATGTGGATGACAGTGAACTGTTGTAGACAGCAGTGGCCAGGTCAGGGCAGGACAGGGGAGAGATTCTGTCATAGAGTTGGTCAGTTGCAGAGTGGAAAGGAGCCGGGTTCAAGTTGTGAAGGTTTCTGCGGGTAATTGTTTGCTGCTTGGAGGGATAGGTGTTTGAAGACGAGGAGACTGTGAAGGTGATGAGATTGTAATCAGAGAGAGGAAAGGGGGTGTTTGTGAGGTTGTAGGGAGTGCAAAGATGGGAGAAAACAAGGTCTAATGTATTCCCATCAGAGTGAGTGGAGGACGGTATACATTGTGATAGGGCAAAGATCAACTCATCCCCCTGAAGGGATTCATATACATATTACCTCCTCCGCCACCAGATCCAACAATGTCTCATCTGCTTCCTAATTCATGGAATGTCCTGTCTGTACCTGACATCACTTCCTGTCTGTACCTGACATCACTTCCTGTCTGTACCTGACATCACTTCCTGTCTGTACCTGACATCACTTCCTGTCTGTACCTGACATCACTTCCTGTCTGTACCTGACATCACTTCCTGTCTTCTATAGAGACTTCCTGTCTGGGTAGAAGTGAGATCCCCACCTTGTGGAGCTCAGAGGAACTGCAGCCCCGAGAAGCGTCTGGTAGTGTGACCCCGGCCTTGTGCTGGGTGTGTATGGACTGTAGATCCTTATAGAGGGGTCACCTCCACTCCCACCAAGGGGGACAGAAATATATGACTGCTCGGGGGAGGGGTTTTGGCCCCTTTGATTTTGCAGTAACATTGATTGCAGATTTAGTCCTGTAGAACATCTGGTATATGGATACAAAGCCCCCCAGCTGGGAGTAAAGGTTGGAGAGTGATTGAAGTAGATGCAAAGTGTAAGCGGTGGACTTGCAGAGAACACTACACTATACTATCCATGCATTTGCACAGGATTTGAGATGATTTCCTATAGCAGCAAATCTGATGAGATGAATGAAGTGGGTGTAAAGTGGAAGCAGTGGATCTGCAGGGAGCAGCATCTTGAGCACAAAGCACTTTATGTTGTGGATGGATTTGCACACGGTTCAGTTTCCTTCATTTATTGATAAACCCCATAAGACCAATGAAGTGGGTGTAAAGTGGAAGCAGTGGATGTGCAGAGAATAGGATTTGGAGCCCCGAGCTCTTTATCTCTGAATGTCTCCACATATTTGTAGTGTATTTGTGATGATTTCTGTGCACACACAATAGGACAGCGCTGTGACACATAATGCTCTTCTAGATGACAGGGAATCCTTCCCTTTGTTACAGCAGCAGTCCGCTAGAAGGTTTTTGTAGGTTTGGAGTTGTTACACATAGCGCGGGTTTTATCCATTTATAGTGATGACATCATTGCCCAAATCTGGGGGTCACCAGCCATTTCCACCCTTTACTCCCAGCTGGGGGGCTTTGTATCCATATACCAGATGTTCTACAGGACTAAATCTGCAATCAATGTTACTGCAAAATCAAAGGGGCCAAAATCCCTCCCCCGAGCAGTCATATATTTCTGTCCCCCTTGGTGGGAGTGGAGGTGACCCCTCTATAAGGATCTACAGTCCATACACACCCAGCACAAGGCCGGGGTCACACTACCAGACGCTTCTCGGGGCTGCAGTTCCTCTGAGCTCCACAAGGTGCGGATCTCACTTCTACCCAGACAGGAAGTCTCTATGGAAGACAGACAGGAAGTGATGTCAGACAGGAAGTGATGTCAGGTACAGACAGGAAGTGATGTCAGGTACAGACAGGAAATTACATGAATAAGGAAGTAGAGAATCCACATTCCTGGATCTGGCAGCAGAGGAGGTAATACGTAGATTATCCCCTTCAGTGGTTTAGTTGATGATAATATATTTGCTCCCAAAGCTGGCCTACATGGTTCAGTTTTATCGTTCAGCCAGCGGGATGAGCATAAAAACTGAAGTGATTCCCCCATCCACACATTGGATGTGGATGGGGGAATCCTCCCCGCTGCACTCTTGTATTCTGACAATGGGGGGACTCCTCCGCTCTCAGAATACACAGATCAGTACTGAAGCTATTGGCTGCAGCCGCTGGGGGAGTGGCTTTTATCCGGCAGTGGCCACACATGGATGGAAATGTGAGCGATCCCTGCTGAACCAGCTGAATTTCCATGGATCTATGGTCACCTTCAGTGACTTCCTCCCCTCCCCCTCATCTCCTTCATGATGGAAGTCATGCTGAGATCATCTCCCATTGGCTGAGCAATATTCTCATTTGTCTCTCAGCTCCTTCTTGCTATTCCTCGTCCTGCCTGTTGTTTCCTTGGATTGATTTTCTGTGTAGTGACCCCGGCTTGGTCTCTTGGATGCGCTTGTCTGTTGCTTGCCCTGACCTTTCTCCTGATTCCTGGATCTCCTCCTCATCTCTCCTCCATATCCTCTTACACAGCTTTTCTCCACACCTGCAGTGACCCTGGGGGGGAGGAAACTTGGCACCAGCACGCCGCCAAATCCATCCCCACCATTAGGGGCTCTGGAGACAATTGTCTGCTATTTACACTCCGTTCCTCCGCACGTCACCTGATCACATGACAGCTTACTTCCACAGATTCCGGACAGATTTCTGGATGGTAAAGATCAAAGGTCACTCTTCAGTTTAGGAGAGGTAGGACGCACCCAGGAACAAGGATTTGGTTTATACGGGAGCCTCATATAGAGGACCCCTCAAATCTCCCCATCCAAATGTCCCTCCAGCCAGAGTCTATATGACATCACACTGACCTCACAGCTCCTCCTCTCAATGTCCCTCCATCCGGAGTCAGAGAATCCTATGACATCACACTGACCTCACAGCTCCTCCTCCCAATGTCCCTCCATCCGGCTATTTTTTCTGATGCTTTTAGGATGTGGGGGGTCCCTTGGTATCCTCACATGTAAAGTGGGACTGTTGGTCCTGCGTTGTATGTAATGACACCAGAATGCTGCAACAAGCCTATACCCTGCGTAGTGTGGGGGTCCTGTGGGGGGGAATTATACCTCAGCCTGAAGTGGGGCTTTAATAAAATGGAGACCTGAATGGAGAGGTGAGGAGGATTCTGGGAATATCATTTGATGTGACTATTTGTGTTCAGATGTAGAGTTTTCCTCCTGTGAAGTCTGGAGATCATATGACATCACATTGCCTCCACCTCCCTCCCTGATAGAAGAGAGAAAGAAGAAGAAGATTCTAGAAGTCACCAGAGAGATCACTGAGCTGCTGACAGGAGAGGTGAGCGGTGCCGGGAATTCTGGGACATTCTCCAGTAACAGACAAGGGATGTGTCTGGATGGTGACTGTATCATTGTGTGTGTCAGGTTCCTATAAGGTGTCAGGGTGTCACTGTCTATTTCTCCATGGAGGAGTGGGAGTATTTAGAAGGACACAAGGATCTCTACAAGGACGTCATGATGGACAATCAGCCGCCCCTCACATCACCGGGTAAGAGGAGACTTTATTGTAAAGGAGAGAGCAGTACGGAGGATCCACCTAGATCCCCCATCATCTGATAAACACATAGAAACAATGGATTCAGTCAGTGTGTGTGTTTCCTACAGATGGATCCAGTCATGGGAACCCACCAGAGAGATGTCCCCGTCCTCTGTATTCCCGGGATTCCACACAGGAAGGTCACACCATCCCTCACCATCATCAGGTAGATGAGGAACAATCACTGATAGTATCATTAGGATCTGTACATTATCTGCATTGTTACCATTGATGTCATTTTTATTATATATTCAGAGTGGAAACCTGAGAGATCCTAAAGTTGAGGTTAAAGAAGAGATAAAAGAGGAGGAGGATGAAGATGGGGTGATGGAGTCTCCAAAAGTACACAAAGATCTGTACCAGGACACCATGGTGGAGTCATCCAGCTACAGGAACCCACCAGAGAGATGTCCCCATCCTCTGTATTCCCGGGATTCCACACAGGAAGGTCACACCATCCCTCACTATTACAAGGTTGGTGGGATGGAGCATCTAGAACATGAACTTATAGAGACAATGTGTGGATTTTGTATGTGATGTCACAATATTAATGCTTATGTCTTACAGAAGATATTTTCTCACTTTCTTGGTTTAGGGTGAAGATCTGATAGCTATAAAAGTTGAGGTGAAAGCAGAAGAAGAAGAGGCGTATGTGAGGGATGATCAGCAGTCTATGGAGGAGGATGGAATAACGGGGACATTTATAGAGGAGGACACTCCTACAGAGATCAGCACAGGTGGGTCATGAACACTAAATCCATTCCTCCACCCATACTGCTCATTGATTGGTCCAGAGTAGGGCGGGGACTGGGTGATATCAGCCTGTAATCCCCTGGTCACTTTCCTGAGCTGTGTTCTCTGTCCTGCCTAATGTGGGCGGAGTCCTGGTTTGGGGGAACCAATAAGCTCCTGTCTAGTAATCCTCTTTGTCTTTGTATTTTAGTCCATGGCCGGGAGATGAGGAAAACCTCCGAGGATTGTCTCACTTTGTCTCCAGACTGGAAAGTAGAAGATGAGGACATCACACAGTATAGTCCAGGAGAAAACCCGGCTCCCTCCAATGTCCATCCGGCACCACCCAGTGTAGATGGACCATCAGATTCCTTGTATCCTGAGGAACCTCAGATTGTGCGGGACCGGGCCGGTCTTCCAACAGGGAAGAGCTTCTCCTGTACTCAGTGCGGGAAATGTTTCCGTTATAAATGCTATCTTAATAGGCATGAAAGATCTCACACGGGAGAGAAGCCGTATTCCTGTCCTGAGTGCGGGAAATGTTTTTCAATGAAGTCCCATCTTTCTACACATCAGAGATCTCACACGGGGGAAAAACCTTATTCTTGTTCTGATTGTGGGAAATGTTTTGTACAAAAATCAGATCTTGTCACACATTGGAGGTCTCACACAGGGGAAAAGCCATATTCCTGTGCTGAGTGTGGGAAATGTTTTTCAAACAAGTCCTCCCAATCCAGACATCAGAGATTACACACAGGTGAAAAGCTGTATTGCTGTACTGAGTGTGGGAAATGTTTTTTAAAAAAATCAGAAATTGTCATACATCAGAGATCTCACACGGGGGAAAAGCCATATTTATGTCCTGAGTGCGGGAAATGTTTTTCAAAGGACTCCAGCCTTTACAGACATCAGAGATCTCACACGGGGGAGAAGGTATACTACTGTTCTGAGTGTGGAAAATGTTTTTCAGATAAATCCAGTCTGAATTATCATCAGAAATCTCACACAGGTGAGAAGCCATATTCCTGTTCTGAGTGTGGGAAATGTTTTATTCAAAAATCAACTCTTGTCAAACATCAGCGATCTCACACGGGGGAAAAGCCATATTCCTGTCCTGAGTGTGCGAAATGTTTTTCAGATAAGTCCAGTCTTTACAAACATCAAAGATCTCACATGGGGGAGAAGCCGTATTTCTGTCCTGAGTGCGGGAAAGTTTTTGTTCAAAAATCAGATCTTGTCATACATCAGGGGTCTCACATGGGCAAAACGCCATATTCCTGTCCTCAGTGCAGGAAATGTTTTGTACAAAGATCAGATCTTATCAAACATCAAAGAACTCACACAGGGGAAAAGCCGTATTCCTGTCCTGAGTGCGGGAAATGTTTTTCAGTGAAGTCCAATCTTTACAGACATCAGAGATGTCACACGGGGGAGAAGCCACTTTCCTGTCCTGAGTGAGGGAAATGTCCCTCACTGAAGTCCTGTCTTCTTGTACATCAGGGGTCCCACACAACCCTGGAGGTGTATTAGTGCCTTGAGTGCAGGAAATGTCTTCTAGATGAATGTTGCTGGACATCCCAGCTCTCATGTGGGGAAGAAGCACACCCTGATATACACCTCAGATATACTCCATGGCTGATCCTCATCATGGAAGAAACAGTTCATAAGGAGATGAGAGGTCACCAAAGACACGGATGAAGTGTGGGACCGGGTTGGTCATTGATGGCAGGAGAAGAATAACAATGGAGTCCTGCCTTGTGATTGGCTGAGTACATTTTGTGGTGGAAGCTTTTGTAACTGTTTAGAGGTCTATTAAGAAAAGTAGTTGAATGAATGTGAGCGGCATTCTCCCAGCTGTGATGAATATTGGATGTATTTTATCTCTCACACTGATTCCCTTGGCTCCATCTAGTGGTCATAATACGGTATTGAAATATTTTTACTGATTGAGTTATTTTCAGGACACATACCCCATTTTGGTCTCTAGATGGAGCTGATGATTATAGGAAATCACTGTATTACATTAAATTACAGCCAGAATTTGTCATGGCTGGATGAATTATTGTCACATTTTTTATAAGTGGACCCCTTAGTTTCTCTCTTCAGGCACGGTCTCATACTGATCCCTGAGATCATACTCCTGCAGGTATGAGTACATCAGACATAGAACAACATAAGTCCAATAAACCAGCCATTGATTTAACCCCTTCCATACCGGGCACTTTTGCCCCTTCCTGCCCAGGCCAGTTTTCACGTTTCAGCTCTCTCTCACACTGAATGACAATTGCGCGGTCATACAACATTGTACCCAAACTAAAATGTTATAATTTTCTTCACACAACTAGAGCTTTCTTTTGGTGGTATTTAATCACCGCTGGGGTTTTTATTTTTTGCTTAATTAACAAAAAAAGACCAAACATTTTGAAAAAAAAACACGTTTTTCTTTGTTTCTGTTATAAAAGTTTACAAATAAATAATTGTTCTTCATAAATTTAGGCCGAGATGTATTCTGCTACATGTCTTTGGTGAAAATAACCCAAATTAGGATGTATTATTTAGTTTGTAGGAAAGTTATAGAGTTCACAAACTATGGTATAGATCTGAATATTGATCAATCCTGAAGTACTGACAGCCAATCTAATTTCTTGAGGTCCAAGAATGTCAGCACAGTAGAGATATCCCCCAAATGTCAGGACGGTACGGATATCCCCCAAATGTCAGGACAGTACAGATATCCCCCAAATGTCAGGACGGGACGGATATCCCCCAAATGTCAGGACGGGACGGATATCTCCCAAATGTCAGGACGGTACGGATATCCCCCAAATGTCAGGACGGTACGGATATCCCCCAAATGTCAGAACGGTACAGATATCCCCCAAATGTCAGGACGGTACAGATATCCCCCAAATGTAAGGACAGATATCCCCCAAATGTCAGGACGGTACAGATATCCCCAAATGTCAGAACGGTACAGATATCCCCAAATGTCAGAACGGTACGGATATCCCCCAAATGTCAGGACGGTACGGATATCCCCCAAATGTCAGAACGGTACGGATATCCCCCAAATGTCAGGACGGGACGGATATCCCCCAAATGTCAGGACGGTACAGATATCCCCCAAATGTCAGCACGGTACAGATATCCCCCAAATGTCAGGACGGTACAGATATCCCCCAAATGTCAGAACGGTACAGATATCCCCCAAATGTCAGGACGGTACAGATATCCCCCAAATGTCAGAATGGTACAGATATCCCCCAAATGTCAGGACGGTACAGATATCCCCCAAATGTCAGAACGGTACAGATATCCCCCAAATGACAGGACGGTACAGATATCCCCCAAATGTCAGGACGGGACGGATATCCCCCAAATGTCAGGACGGGACGGATATCCCCCAAATGTCAGGACGGTACGGATATCCCCCAAATGTCAGAACGGTACGGATATCCCCCAAATGTCAGGACAGATATCCCCCAAATGTCAGGACGGTACAGATATCCCCCAAATGTCAGAACGGTACAGATATTCCCCAAATGTCAGGACGGTACAGATATCCCCCAAATGTCAGGACGGTACAGATATCCCCCAAATGTCAGAACGGCAAGCATTTACCTGAATGACATCGATTCATTCAGGTTTTTTTTTTTTTTGTGCTTTGCTGTGATTTGGCCACGGCTAATCACATGACATGTGCATGTGACCCGCTGTGACCATTCACAGCTAGGCACTAGTATACAATGGATGGCATGAATGAAGCCATCCATTGTATACAACTGTCATATGACCTGCTGATTGGTCGCAGCAGGTCACATGGTAACGGGGGCCGGTACTCAGATCTGTCATCGGCCGTGTCTGAGGTACACGGCCGGTGACAGATCGCGCCGCAGCACGGCTCTGCAACCGCGCGAATTGCGCATGGGCGGGAGGACGCCAAATGGCGTGCACCCGGAAAGCTACAGCATTTTTGCGGCTGCCAAACAGCTATAGGCCGGGCGGCTAATGGTTAATATGGAAAATACCACATTTGGCCTTTAGATGGTATTTTAGCAATAATCTCCATCTAGTGGCACGTGGTATTTTTCATTTTAAATCAATGGAAATCATTCGACCAGCAAATATCCTAATAACATCCATCATTCCCCCAGTCACACAGAAGGAATGGACACGCACTCTTGCCGAATAAATTGTTATGCAATTTTTTTTATGAATGGACCCCTAAATGTCAAGAGATCCTTATTATTAATATTTTTATTGCATGTTACAAAAAGTAATTGTACATCAAACTTGGTACAAAGAAGAACACGAAGAAAAGATAATAAAAAAATAATCTCATCCATTGTGTTGATCATCATTGACCAGTAGGGTGATGAACAGAAGACATTGGCCTGCAATGTGCACTCATCTTACTTGGACAGCAGACATATTATAGTAATGTACAACCAAGACAGCCAACAAAGTGCTGAACGTAACAACATCTGTATATTCAACCGAGATATAAAGGAAGAGGTGACAAAAGGAGGTTCAGATCCATTCACACCACAAACCAATGCAGTCACCAGTCATTCCAATTGAGATCAGGTGAACTGCATTGGAGGTGGGGAAGGAGGAGACGGCAAACCATGTTCCGGATGGTCCCATACTTTATGGAACAGGTCCAGCTGGTCAGCTTGGGTTGGTGTAAGGTGTTCCATGCCTGGAACCAATGTTATAGTATACGGAAGCTGAGTGTGGGGTTAGAAAGCCAAGACTTAGAGAAAACTCATCTGACACCAATAAAATATGGTGGGCTAATTCCTTAGACCAGCGGTTCTCAACCTGGGGGTCGCGACCCCTTCGGGGGTCGAACGACCATTTCCCAGGGGTCGCCTAAGACCATCGGAAAACTCATATTTCCGATGGTCTTAGGAACCGAGACACCGCTGCTGTCTCCGGCGATGTGTGGGCGGGATGATATGCTGCCCCTGTCACCGCCTCCTCGCCGCTGATTGGCCACCGGAACTGTAGCTCAGGAGAGGCACACAGGCGGCCAATCACCGGCGAGAAGGTGGAGCTTGGAGAGGAGGAGCCGAGCGGCAGCGCGCGGAGATCGAAGAAGATCGAGGGAGCTGCAGGAACGAGTGAAGAGAGAGGCCAGAGAAGGAAGACAGCTGACAGGTAAGTGCAAATTTTGCTGCTGCAGCCAGGTATGCTGGCTGTAGATGGGAGAGGGAGAGAGCGAGCCCAGGCTGGAGCAGGAGTCAGCAAGGTAAGTATCATTGGTGTCAGTGGAAGGGATAGTGCCCCATCATTTATGTCACTAACACCAACGATGGGGCACTATTCCTCCCCCCACTGACACCAACGATGGGGCACTATTCCTCCCCTCACTGACACCAACGATGGGGCACTATTCCTCCCCCCACTGACACCAACGATGGGGCACTATTCCTCCCCCTACTGACACCAACGATGAGACAGTATTCCTCCCCTCACTGACACCAACGATGGGGCACTATTCCTCCCCCCACTGACACCAACGATGGGGCACTATTCCTCCCCCCACTGACACCAACGATGGGGCACTATTCCTCCCCCCACTGACACCAACGATGGGGCACTATTCCTCCCCCCACTGACACCAACGATGGGGCACTATTCCTCCCCCCACTGACACCAACGATGGGGCACTATTCCTCCCACTAACGCCAATGATGGGGCACTATTCCTCCCACTGACACCAACGATGGGGCACTATTCCTCCCCCCACTGACACCAACGATGGGGCACTATTCCTCCCCCCACTGACACCAACGATGGGGCACTATTCCTCCCCCCACTGACACCAACGATGGGGCACTATTCCTCCCCCCACTGACACCAACGATGGGGCACTATTCCTCCCCCCACTGACACCAACGATGGGGCACTATTCCTCCCACTAACGCCAATGATGGGGCACTATTCCTCCCACTGATACCAATGATGGGGCACTATTCCTCCCACTGATACCAATGATGGGGCACTATTCCTCCCACTGACACCAATGATGGGGCACTATTCCTCCCACTCATACCAATGATGGGGCACTATTCCTCCCACTCATACCAATGATGGGGCACTATTCCTCCCACTCATACCAATGATGGGGCACTATTCCTTCCACTGACACCAATGATGGGGCACTATTCCTCCCACTCATACCAATGATGGGGCACTATTCCTCCCACTCATACCAATGATGGGGCACTATTCCTTCCACTGACACCAATGATGGGGCACTATTCCTCCCACTCATACCAATGATGGGGCACTATTCCTCCCACTGATACTAATGATGGGGCACTATTCCTCCCACTCATACCAATGATGGGGCACTATTCCTTCCACTGACACCAATGATGGGGCACTATTCCTCCCACTGATACTAATGATGGGGCACTATTCCTTCCACTGACACCAATGATGGGGCACTATTCCTCCCACTGATACCAATGATGGGGCACTATTCCTCCCACTGATACCAATGATGGAGCACTATTCCCCCCACTGATACCAATGATGGGGCACTATTCCCCCCACTGACACCAATGATGGGACACTATTCCTCCCACTGACACCAATGATGGGACACTATTCCTCCCACTGACACCAATGATGGGACACTATTCCTCCCACTGACACCAATGATGGGACACTATTCCTCCCACTGACGCCAATGATGGGGCACTATTCCTCCCACTGACGCCAATGATTGGGCACTATTCCTCCCACTGACACCAATGATGGAGCACTATTCCTCCCACTGACACCAATGATGGGGCACTATTCCTCCCACTGACACCAATGATGGGGCACTATTCCTCCCACTGACACCAATGATGGGACACTATTCCTCCCACTGACACCAATGATGGGGCACTACTCCTCCCACTGATACCAACGATGGGACACTATTCATCCCACTGACATCAGTGATGGGGCGCTAGTCCTCCCACTGCAAAATTACAGTTATGAAGTAGCAACGAAAATAATTTTATGGTTGGGGGTCACCACAACATGAGGAACTGTATTAAAGGGTCGCGGCATTAGAAAGGTTGAGAACCACTGCCTTAGACTGTTTAAAGATTCCCAAAAAAAGGTAACCCCAATAGAAAATGAACGGGGTCATTAGGAAGAGACACATCAAGAACTCTCTCATGCAGAGATTTTAGGGCTGGAGGGTAGGACATTGCCATAGTATATGGAATAATGAGCCCTCGCCTTGACGGCACCTCCATAGCCTGGGGTAAGGTTCCAGGCATGGAGCACTTCAGGTGTTCCATACCAAACCTTCATCACTTTGTAGGTAGGTAGTTAGTTTGATATAATAAAGAGTACCCGTCTGTTATATAAACACCCAAATGCCTGAGTACACCAATGGTATGGATAAGCAGACTGAAGGGAAGGTCATACTGGGGATATGTAAGGGAAGTGCTTCCATCTTGGATATATTTATTTTGTAGCCCAATAGTTTGCTAAAGGCAGTTAATGTTTGGTGGAGCACTGGAAGGGAACTATGAGGTTCAGTCAAGGTCAAAAGGATGTCATCCATAAATAGTGATCATTTATATTCCCTGTGACACAAGGACGCCTCATGAGTGTCCACATTTGAATGTATAGCAGCTGCTGGGGGTTCTAGGCACAGAACAAGTAATAGGGGTGAGAGCGGACATCCCTGTCTGGTGCCATTGCTCATAGGATTGTAAGATCAAAAGAGCAGGGCCCTCGAACCCCTCGTGTTTTGTCTTGTTACTGTATTGTCTCATGTTCTGTCCCCCACTATAATGTACAGTGCTGAGCAAATCTTTTGGCGCTATATAAATAATGTATAATAATAGGAAAAAAAGTGGAAAAGAAAAATGTGGGGTGAGAGTATACCGGATGGCATTTAAAAAAGTGCCCATGAAGCCAACACAAGTCAAGGACACTAACATGTAGGGCCAACCTAACCTATCCAACTCCTTTTGGGCATCTCAGCTCCATAGCAGTGCAGGTGTCTGAGTTTTGTTGAGAATGCCATCCAGGTTTTCCATCCATCGGGTGTTGTCCCCTGCTTGTCTAGTTGGGATAATCTCAACCTGGTCTCTGGATAAGTCATGGAAGGAGCCGGGAAAGCCTGTTGGCTAGAATCTTTGTGAAAATGGTATAATCAGAAATAATCCATGTTATCGGCCGGTAATTATCTGGGGAGGTGAGATTTTACCGGGCTTTGGAAAGACTGTGATGTAAGAATGCATAAAGTCTGAATGGGGAATCCCCCTTGAGTAAAGAGTGATAAAGGTCTAGTAGGTAGGGGGGCCAATATTGGAGAGAATTTCCTGTAATATTGATAGGAGTCCATCAGGACCTGGAGATTTATGAAGGGGGAATTTTTCAATAACCTCCATGAGTTCCTCAATAGTTATGTCAGAGATAAAAGTTTCAGATCAGAGGAGTTCAGTTTGGGTGTCTGTAAAGAGGCAGTAAATCCGTCAGATGTTTCTGGACTATAAGGTGGGTGCTCGCCCGCTGTAAGGCCGTCATACAAGTTATGATGAAACTTGGCACAGGTCCCAGCCATAGTATAGGGGCAGTAAATGGGGGAACCGTCTTGTTGGAGTGATCAGTGGGGGATGGATTGTGGTGGCCTAACTCTGACTTTGTTCTCCATCATCACATGTGACTTATTGGATCAGTCATACATTTCCTGTTGAGTCCAGAGATTTTAGTCCCGTATGTCTATCTAATTCTCTGATTTGGTTTTGCAGCTGTGACACCAGGCAAAGGCGTAACACTGGGATGGCGCTAAAGCTGCTCCTCTCTAGTTGGTGTAAAAGAAGGAGTCTGGACCGATTCTTATCACGTTTCAGACGGGTGAATGTGGAAATGCATTGACCTCAGAAGAAAGCTTTATGTGCCTCCCACAGGGTAGACGCCTTGTACACTGAGCCAGTATTAAGCTGAACAAATTCGGTCAGAGCGAAGGGAAGTGTATCCCGGATTTCTGGGACCTGAAGGAGGGACTCATTTATACTCCAGTGGTGGGATTTGGTTCCTGAGTCAGAGATCAGTATGTCCAGGCTAACAGAAGCATGATCTGACCAGGTGATTGGGTTTATGTCAGGGTTAAGCAGATTAGGGAGAAGGGGGCAGAGATGAGGAAGTAGTCCAAGCCAGAGGACATCTTATGTGGGGCAGAATAAAAGTTGTATTCATTATGGGTGAGGTGCTTGAGGCAGGTGAAGTCTGCTTTCTCCACTGTAGGTGGCGCTCGACCCGGGTGGCACCACAGCCTAGAGAGGGAGTCCAGGGGAAAAAGTTTCTCTATGGTTTCCTGGGGCAATGGAGCAGCCTTCTGGTTGGCTAAACTATGGCCATGTGACCTTTGGTGGCCATCTTGGGTAAGCAAAGTTTTTATAGGTCCCTGCTCCAGGGTTTTGGCACTCATTTTGCGAGTGGCTAGTGTAGGGAGTGAGACCCTGCTTGTTAGGGAAAGTAACTAGCAGTAGGGAAAGTTCCTAGAGTGGAGGTGGAAAGGCAACAGACTCATTAACCTGAAAAGAATTCTCCTCTCATGGGATCAAACTGGCCAGTCCATACTTCACCCTCTGAAACAGACGCTGTTGGCACCTCTCCTCAGCCACATCTTTGACTGCTTTGAAATGTGAGTTATTTCACTACAGCATCACTCTCCTACCGGGGTGTTTGTAACATTGGAATTCTGCTCAATGAAAGTTCAAGTTTTATTGCAACAAGACTAGTGTGTTCACTGCCCCCGCACCCGCACTGCACCTCTCCACATGCTTAACCCCTCGCCCTCCAGAGGATTTACCCCCCTTCCTGACCAGGCCATTTTTTGCAATACGGCACTGCATTACTTTAACTGACAATTGCGCAGTCATGCAACGCTGCAACCAAATGAAATTTATGTCCTTTTTTTCACACAAATAGAGCTTTCTTTTGGTGGTATTTGATCACCACTGTGTTTTTTATTTTTTGCTCTATAAACAAAAAAAACTGACATTTTAAAAAAAAAACACTATATTTTTTACTTTTTGCTATTAAACATGTCCAGTAAAACAAAATTTATAAAATCTAATTTTGTTATAAATTTAGGACAAAATGTATTCTGCTTCGTGGCTTTGCTAAAAAAAATCCCAATACGTGTAAATTAATTGGTTTATGTGAAAGTTATATCAGTATATATACTGCAATTTATTTTTTTTTACTAGTAATGGCTGCAATCAGCGACTTATAGCAGGACTGTGGTGGGCATTCTGACACTGGGGGGAACTGACTTGGTGTCACTGACATCCCCAGTGACATCAATGCTAATAAAAAGCACTGACACTATACTAATGACACTGGGCAGGAAGGGGTTAACATGAGGAGCAATCAAATGGTAAACTGTGCGTTTCACTGTGTGCATGCTGCTATGCAGAGCCATACAAAGCAGTGTGTAGGAGCTGACAGGGGAGAGATGTGTGTTGTTTATACACAGGTCTCTCCCTGGTCAGAGATACTCGGTGAACACCGGGTGCCAGCGAGTAATCACCATCCGGAACCCAGTGACTGACAGCCGAGGCGTGAATGGCGGTGCAGGTAGGGCGTGCGCCCCCTACCCGGAACTACAACACCACATATATATAGGTGATCTAGCGCAACCCTGCTGCCCTGTAGCAGTATTTCTTCTATAGGGGGAGGGGAAGCGGATACATTGGTATTTTATCAGGATGTCACCATGGAGAGCGTCTTTTCCTTTGTCATTCTACTATATCACACTGAGTCTATCTGCACAGCGATCTGATGGGACACAGCACAGCCATCGTCTGACATGGGGGTTGGAGGAAAGCTGGAGATCTCAGATTGATAGACAAGTGCTGGGTGATCCTCTGAATTGGGGGTCATAGGATTCTGGGAATCCCCCCGGTGTTGTACCCCGAGGTGCTATGTGCTTCATCATGAAGAAGTGTTGGTGACATCCACATCTGTCATTTCCCTCGTCATCGGAGAACCACACAATTCAACTTTTGGCTTCACATTTGCTTTATTTATTCAATTTGTGGTGAAACATAAGAAATTGATAGATTTCCATCATAGTATTGTATTGTGACCACTTCATCCATGTCTCTGGGGACCTCTGATCTCCTTATGAACTGTTCATTCCATGATGAAGATCAGCCATGGAGTATATCTGAGGTGTATATCAGGGGGTGCTTCTTCCCCACATGAGAGCTGGGATGTCCAGCAACATTCATCTAGAAGACATTTCCCGCACTAATACACCTCCAGGGTTGTGTGGGACCCCTGATGTACAGGGAGACAGGACTTCAGTGAGGAACATTTCCCTCACTCAGGACAGGAAAGTAGCTTATCCCCTGTGTGAGATCTCTGATGTCTGGAAAGACTGGACTTCACTGAAAAACATTTCCCACACTCGGGACATGAATAAGGTTTCTCCCCCGTGTGAGATCTCTGGTGTTTGTAAAGACTGGACTTGTCTGAAAAACATTTCCCACACTCGGGACATGAATATGGCTTCTCTCCCGTATGAGATCTCTGATGTATGTCAAGACTAGACTTCTGTGAAAAACATTTCCTGCACTCAGGACAGGAATATGGCTTCTCCCCTGTATGCAATCTCTGATGTGTGTAAAGACTGGCTTTTAGTGAAAAACATTTCCCGCACTCAGGACAGGAATACGGCTTTTCCCCCGTGTGAGATCTCTGATGTTTGTAAAGATTAGACTTCTGTAAAAAGCATTTTCCGCACTCAGAACAAGAATATGTCTTCTGCCCTGTGTGCAATTTCCGATGTGTGTAAACACTGGAATTGTCTGAAAAACATTTACCACACTCAGGACAGGAATATGGCTTTTGCCCCGTATGCAATCTCTGATGTGTGTAAAGAGTGGACGTCTGTGAAAAACATTTCCCGCATTCAGAACAGGAATACGGCTTTGCACCCGTGTGAGATTTCTGATGTGTGTAAAGACTGGACTTCTGTGAAAAACATTTCCCGCACTCAGAACAGGAATACGACTTCACACCTGAGTGAGATCTTTGATGTGTGTAAAGATTGAACTTCTCTGAAAAACATTTCCCACACTCAGAACAGGAATATGGCTTTTGACCCGTATGCAATCTCTGATGTTTGTAAAGATTGGAGTTCTGTGAAAAACACTTCCCACACTCAGGACAGGAATACGGCTTCTCCCCCGTGTGAGATCTTTTATGCACATTAAGACGGGATTTAGAAAGGAACCCCTTCCCGCACTCAGTACAGGAGAAACTCTTCCCTCTTGGAAGGCCGGCCCGGTCCCGCACAGTCTGAGGTTCCTCAGGATGGACATTGGAGGGAGCCGGGTTTTCTCCTGGACTATACTGTGTGATGTCCTCATCTTCTACTTTCCAGTCTGGAGACAAAGTGAGACAATCCTCGGAGGTTTTCCTCATCTCCCGGCCATGGACTAAAATACAAAGACAAAGAGGATTACTAGACAGGAGCTGATTGGTTCCCCCAAACCAGGACTCCGCCCACATCAGGCAGCTTGGTCTCTGAGGAGCTTACAATTCCACCTTCAAGGGAACTAGGAAATGGCTCCTCTGATCTCCTACCAGGTCATTTCTTTATTCATAGACCTTAGTCAGAGAGTGAGGAAACAACCAGAACTGTCTTTTATAGGAGGGACAGTGATGAGGGGATTATAGGACGAGGGTCCCCACCCCCTCTATCACTCATCGCCATCTTCCCAACACAAGAAGTACTGCACTTCCTTATTTAGTCCATGATTTAGTCATGAAGAACAGCGGGGCTGAGCCCCACCAGAGGTCAGAGAGTGAGGATGGGGGGAGAACAACCAAGATGAAGACTGGACTGATCCTGAAGACCACCATCATTGGGGTTTTGACTCCTCCCTCATTATCACTTTCTGTTTAAGGGTCCAAAGTTGGAGGATGTTATCACATTATTATCACCATGTAAAAGTCTGTGCTCCAATCACATCATCCGATATAAAATGTCCAGCTGGGAGGAAATGGGAGCAATATAAGTAAGGCCTATTTAATGTACAATTTATTATATCAGAAACAAAAGTTATGACTATACAGTCAGATAATGTATTGTACAACAGAGTATATAGTGCAGGGGTCAGGAGTGCGTAATGTACAACACAGAGTATACAGTGGAGACAATAATGATTTGACTCCCTGCAGATTGTGTACATTTGGCCACTTACAGGGAAATGAAGGGTCTATAATTTTTATCATAGATGTATTTTAAATGAGACAGACAGGATATCAACCTAAAATCCAAACAAACCACAATCCAAATGTTATAAATTGAGTTGCAGTTCAGTGAGTAAAATAAGTATTTGATCCCCCACCAACCAACAATGATTCTGGCTCCCACAGACTGGCTAGGTGCTCATGTGGTCACAGATCAGTCCTGTCAATATAAAGTGCTGCTAACGACAACTCATTATGTGTATAAAAGACACCTGTCCACAGAATCTCTTTCTTGGGCACCACCATGGGCAGGACCAAAGAGCTGTCAAAGGATGTCAAAGACATGATTGTAGACCTGCACAAGGCTGGAATGGGCTACAAGACCACCAGCAAGAAGCTTGGTGAGAAGGAGACAACTGTTGGAGCGATTATTCACAAATGGAACAAAGTAACCATCAATTGCCCTCAGTCTGGAGCTCCATGCAGAATGTCACCTCATGGGGTAAAGATGATCATAAGAAAAGTGAGGGATCAGCCCAGAACTACATGGGAGGAGCTTGTGAATGATCTCAAGGCAGTTGGGACCACAGTCACCAAACCATTGGCAATACAATCTGCTGCCTTGGACTGAAATCCTACAGTGCCCGCAAGGTCCCACTCCTCAAGAAGGTACATGTACAGGCCTGTCTGAAGTTTGCCAATGAACATCTAAATGATTCAGAGAAGGATTGGGAGAAAGTGCTGTGGTCAGAGGAGACCAAAATTGAGCTCTTTGGCATTAACTTGACTCGCCGTGTTTAAAGGAAGTAAAATTCTGACTATGACCCTAAGAACACCATCACTACAGTCAAGCACGGAGGTGGAAACATTATGCTTTGGGGCTGTTTCTCTGCTAAAGGTACAGAACAATGTTGCTGCCATGAGGGGCCAATGGACGGGGCCATGTATTGTGAAAACTTTGATTAGAACCTTCTTTCCTCAGCCAGAACACTGAAGATTGGTCGTGGATGGGTTTTCCAGTATGACAATGACCCAAAATACACCCCCAATGCAACAAAGGAATGGCTCAAGAAATAGCACGTTATGGTCATGGAGTGGCCTAGCCAGTCTCCAGACCTTCATCCTATAGAACATTTATGGAGGGAGCTGAAACTTTGTGTTGCCAAGCAACAGCCAAGAAACCTTCAGGATTTAGAGAAGATCTGTAAGGAAGAGTGGACCAAAATCCCTCCTGAGATGTCTGCAAACCTGGGAACCAACTACAAGAAACGTCTGACCTCTGTGCTCGCCAACAAGGGTTCCTCCACAAGTACTAAGTCTTCTTTTGCTCGGGGATCGAATACTTATTTTACTCACTGAACTGCCACTCCATTTATAACATTTGTATCGTGCATTGTTTCTGGATTTTTGGTTGATATTTTGTCTCTACAATTTAAAATACACGTATGACAAACGATATAGACCCTTCATTTCTTTGTAAATGGGCACATTTACAAAATCTGCAGGGGATAAAATAATTATTTTCCCCACTGTATAGTGCAGGGGTCAGGAGTATGTAATGTACAACATACAGTATATAGTGCAGGGGTCAGGAGTATGTAATGTACAACATGGAGTATATAGTGCAGGGGTCAGGAGTATGTAATGTACAACATGGAGTATATAGTGCAGGGGTCAGGAGTATGTAATGTACAGCATAGAGTATATAGTGCAGGGGTCAGGAGTATGTAATGTACAATATAAATGATACAGTGTAAGGGTCAGGACTCATAATATTGGCAATCAATAGAAGCTTAAATGTTTACTGTAGACAAGTTGCAGAGGTCCCACACCGCTGCCTCCCATCTCCTGAGACTGCACTCAGTGACTTGGGCCTGAGACACTACAGACATATCCCTCCACCCGGCACAGCCAGCAAGGAGAACAAGTAACCCTGGGAGAATTATTCTGTCAGAGATTTTGCTGGACCCGGGCATGGGGAAGGAGACCTAAATCACATGTCTATGTCCATAGACATCTATGGTGAAAATGAACATTTTTCTGCCAGCTGAACCCCAGAACCTCCATAAATCCAGTCTAGATACATAAATTGTGTCTGCAGCACAGAGAAGGAAGATTATCCGAGAGAAATCCAGGAATACAGGACGGGGAACACAGCTCAGGAAAGTGACCAGGGGATTACAGGCTGATATCACCCAGTCCCCGCCCTACTCTGGACCAATCAGTGAGCAGTATGGGTGGAGGAATGGATTTAGTGTTCATGACCCACCTGTGCTGATCTCTGTAGGAGTGTCCTCCTCTATAAATGTCCCCGTTATTCCATCCTCCTCCATAGACTGCTGATCATCCCTCACATACGCCTCTTCTTCTTCTGATTTAACCTCAACTTTTATATCGATTGGATCTCCACTCTAAATCAAGAGAATGAGAGAAAATAACATCTGTAAAGTGTCATGAGTACCCCCACACGCCACGCCCACAGCAACTAGCTAACCGAGGTGCGCACGTGCGGCCGTGACTTGGGGTAAGAGGGAACAAGGAGGACTTAACTTTGAATATATAAAACCGTATATAAGATCAGCCGTGATGTACTTCCACAGCCCGTACTACATTTTGGTCACCACCAGTGGGAGACTCCACTCAAATCCAGCTGGTCGACCACACACAGGCAGATACAAATCTTACATACAATCTGGTGCACTGATTAGAGTTGAGGAGCAACTTAGTAATTACACACCCTCTAGGGTCCCTCCAGCTATCCTACAGCTTGAAACCCGGTGTTAATCACTCTTCCACTGTCCACACACCCCCACACCAGACACAAAACAAATGGTAGCTTGCCACCACCCAACAGTTTGACCGCAGACTAGCCTGCTAGGCCACCACACACACACACACAGATCTCCATCTGGCACAAAAGGTAGCATGCCACCACCCAGCAGTTTATCCACAGAACAGTCTGCTGAGACACCCCACACACAGATCTCCGTCTGGCCGATCTGTTACCTTTACAATCTGCATGCAATCTGCCCACATGCAGTGCAATTGCATACAGATTGGCAATGAGCTTAACCGAGTGTTTAAAGGCACTAAAATACAATACAATCTAATCTAATCCAATACAATCTAATCTTTGCAATCTAATCTCTCTGAAGATATGAGCACGTGCTTAAATACACAGAAGTCACTAATTAATTTTAAGATTTAATATCCCAAAAGTGGGCAGTGCATAAAATATGTACAAAGTATAAAAAGTTACAGAAAATACAAAAAATACAAGAAGACACACAAATGACTATTCACTATAGAATAAAAGACAGAAGTAAAACTTCACCGAGATTTATCCTGCGACTGGAGCAAGCCAGAAAAGTCAGCAATCCGTTGGTCGATCAACCAGCTCCATACGAATTACCGTGTCCCAATGTCCGGGTACTCCATTTATGGGGATATGGACGTAGGCAGGACATTAGTCCTCGGCCAATTGACCCTGGGGGATTTTCCTGGAGCTGCCCACAGAATGTTCTGGGTGCTGACCTGCCCAAGTTCAATCGGACCAAGACTAGCTTGAAACACGAAGTCGGGGATTGGATTTCCGACACCAGTCCGATCGCGACAGTACCACTATTCAACTGTCGCACTCCAGCGCCACCTAACCATTTCCTGTATTTTCCTGGCCTTCTACCTAAACCACAAATATGGTTTTCATACGTCGGTGTGACGCACAGCGTGCATTATTAGAAGGAAGTATCTCCATCTCTCTGCAACTAATATTTTAGCTTTTATGAGAGATGAAACAAACCCCTTTGATGTATGGATATACTTTTATCTCCCCAGACAGATCGGAGACCCTCTGCTGTCATGAAGCCAAAATGTCTGGAGCCATTTCCTCCAAACCAGTTTCCCCAGAAGGTGACAAAACCTCATTAGCACTTAGGTGTCACATCCAGAGGAAGGCAGGCTTTTCAGCCACTAATTGATGAGCCTCCATGTCTGAGTACCTCTGACTGAATACATCTTTAATGACAATGGAATGCAACTACGGTTACGATTGCATATTGCTACTGATCACATCTTATCTACACATATCTGCACATTTATGTCACATGTACGTTACATAAAGTATAAGCTAATATAATATTATTGTGACTCACAAAAAATCCACATATTGTCTCTATAAGTCCATGTTCTAGATGCTCTGTCCCACCAACCTTGTAATGGTGAGGGATGGTGTGACCTTCCTGTGTGGAATCCCGGGAATACAGAGGACAGGGACATCTCTCTGGTGGGTTCCTGGTATTAGGTGGCTCCATCATATCCTTGTGTCCTTCTGAAAACTCCTCCATCACTCCATACTCCTCATCCTCCTCTTTATACTCTTCTTTAACAATATTATAATCCCCGAGGATTCCACTCTGAATATATAATAAAAATGACATCAATGGTAACAATGCAGATAATGTACAGATCCTAATGATACTATCAGTGATTGTTCCTCATCTACCTGATGATGGTGAGGGATGGTGTGACCTTCCTGTGTAGAATCCCGGGAATACAGAGGACGGGGACATCTCTCTGGTGGGTTCCCATGACTGGATCCATCTGTAGGAAACACACACACTGACTGAATCCATTGTTTCTATGTGTTTATCAGATGATGGGGGATCTAGGTGGATCCTCCGTACTGCTCTCTCCTTTACAATAAAGTCTCCTCTTACCCGGTGATGTGAGGGGCGGCTGATTGTCCATCATGACGTCCTTGTAGAGATCCTTGTGTCCTTCTAAATACTCCCACTCCTCCATGGAGAAATAGACAGTGACACCCTGACACCTTATAGGAACCTGACACACACAATGATACAGTCACCATCCAGACACATCCCTTGTCTGTTACTGGAGAATGTCCCAGAATTCCCGGCACCGCTCACCTCTCCTGTCAGCAGATGTCACAAATAAAATGAATAGTAAAATAAAATTACATTCCCAGAATCCTCCTCACCTCTCCAGTTAGGTCTGTGTTTTAGTGAAGGATCAACAGTTCTGCTTTAGTTGTGAAGATGCAAAGGGTCCGCCTACATCCTAAGAGCACCAGAAAAAAAGAACAAAGAGCTGGATGGAGGATATTGGGGGAGGAGCTGTGATGTTGGTGTGATGTCATAGGATTCTCTGACTCTGGATGGATGGACATTGGGAGGAGGAGCTGTGAGGTCAGTGTGATGTCATAGGATTCTCTGACTCTGGATGGAGGGACATTGGGAGGAGGAGCTGTGAGGTCAGTGTTATGCCATAGGATTCTCTGACTCTGGATGGAGGGACATTGGGAGGAGGAGCTGTGAGGTCAGTGTGATGTCATAGGATTCTCTGACTCTGGATGGATGGATATTGGGAGGAGGAGCTGTGAGGTCAGTGTGATGTCATAGGATTCTCTGACTCTGGATGGAGGGACATTGGGAGGAGGAGCTGTGAGGTCAGTGTGATGTCAAAGGATTCTCCGACTCTGGTTGGAGGGACATTGGGAGGAGGAGCTGTGAGGTCAGTGTGATGTCATAGGATTCTCTGACTCTGGATGGGGGGACATTGGGGGGAGGAGCTGTGAGGTCAGTGTGATGTCATAGGATTCTCTGACTCTGGATGGGGGGACATTGGGAGGAGGAGCTGTGAGGTCAGTGTGATGTCAAAGGATTCTCTGACTGTGGATGGGGGGACATTGGGGGGAGGAGCTGTGAGGTCAGTGTGATGTCATAGGATTCTCTGACTTTGGTTGGAGGGACATTGGGAGGAGGAGCTGTGAGGTCAGTGTGATGTCAAAGGATTCTCTGACTCTGGATGGGGGGACATTGGGGGGAGGAGCTGTGAGGTCAGTGTGATGTAATATGATTCTCTGACTGTGGTTGGAGGGACATTGGGAGGAGGAGCTGTGAGGTCAGTGTGATGTCATAGGATTCTTTGACTCTGGATGAGGGGACATGAGAGGAGGAGCTGTGAGGTCAGTGTGATGTCATAGGATTCTCTGACTCTGGATGAAGGGACATTGGGAGGAGGAGCTGTGGGGGGCGCTCTGTTCACAGAATCAATTCTCCCGGGTGCGTCCCACCTCTCCTAAACTGAAAGATGAACATTGTCTTTGGGCTTTGCCAGCACACATTATATTCCTGTGTTCTCCGGACACTTTACTGATCACATTTTAGGATAAATATCTGAGACTGGGGTCATTATGGAATAATAGGTTTATTAGGACATTCGGTACATAGTTAGTCTGGCTGAAAAAAGACAAAAGTCCATCCAGTTCAACCATAAAAATAAAAGTTATAATCCTACACCCACAGTTGATCCAGAGGAAGGCAAAGCGTGATCCAATTTGCTCCTACTGGGAAAAAAATTCCTTCCTGATCCCCCGAGAGGCAATCGGATGATATTTTTCCCTCTTTATCCTTTTTGATTCTAAACATAAATATTCCAATCCCCCTAAATAATTCCCCATCCCCCGCCACTAATAAGTGCCATATAATCCATTAGTATAGACCGATGAGGTGAGAAGGTGACCCATCTCCACAATGAGGAGAATGTTCCGGCCCCGGAAGTGGGGGAATGTTGTGCCCCTGAAGGGGTTAATCTGGGTTCCCACACTATATATGTGTGTATCATCATCTGCTGGAGATAAAAGATGTCACAGTGACTATGGAGGGAGAGGACGGACGTGACTATGGAGGGAGAGGACGGACGTGACTATGGAGGGAGAGGACGGACGTGACTATGGAGGGAGAGGACGGACGTGACTATGGAGGGAGAGGACGGACGTGACTATGGAGGGAGAGGACGGACGTGACTATGGAGGGAGAGGACGGACGTGACTATGGAGGGAGAGGACGGACGTGACTATGGAGGGAGAGGACGGACGTGACTATGGAGGGAGAGGACGGACAGGACTATGGAGGGAGAGGACGGACAGGACTATGGAGGGAGAGGACGGACAGGACTATGGAGGGAGAGGACGGACAGGACTATGGAGGGAGAGGACGGACAGGACTATGGAGGGAGAGGACGGACAGGACTATGGAGGGAGAGGACGGACAGGACTATGGAGGGAGAGGACGGACAGGACTATGGAGGGAGAGGACGGACAGGACTATGGAGGGAGAGGACGGACAGGACTATGGAGGGAGAGGACGGACAGGACTATGGAGGGAGAGGACGGACAGGACTATGGAGGGAGAGGACGGACAGGACTATGGAGGGAGAGGACGGACGTGACTATGGAGGGAGAGGACGGACGTGACTATGGAGGGAGAGGACGGACGTGACTATGGAGGGAGAGGACGGACGTGACTATGGAGGGAGAGGACGGACGTGACTATGGAGGGAGAGGACGGACGTGACTATGGAGGGAGAGGACGGACGTGACTATGGAGGGAGAGGACGGACGTGACTATGGAGGGAGAGGACGGACGTGACTATGGAGGGAGAGGACGGACGTGACTATGGAGGGAGAGGACGGACGTGACTATGGAGGGAGAGGACGGACATGACGGAGGTTACTGGGTTTAAATAGAACATAACACTTTATTACCTCTTCTGCTTCATGCCTCATGGAATTTCCTGCCTGTACCCAACATCACTTCCTGCCTGTCTTCCATAGAGACTTCCTGTCTGGGTAGAAGTGGGATCACCACCTTGTGGAGATCAGAGGAACTGCAGCCCCGAGAATCATCTGGTAGTGTGACCCCGGCCTTGTGCTGTGTGTGTATGGACCAGGAGCGGACTGACAACTCATGGGGCCCCCAGGCAATAGGGGCAAAAGCCTATGAAAAAGGTACCAGGGGCATCTCATGGGGCCCCCTACTGACCCCGGGCCCTCGGGCAGTGCCCGAGTTTCCAAATGGTCAGTCCGCCCCTGGTATGGACTGTAGATCTTTATAGAGGGGTCACCTCCACTCCCACCAAGGGGGACAAAAATATAGAAGTTCTCAGCCAGGGGTCCTCCAAAAGTTTCTAGGGGCTCCTTCAGCAATGAACAATTCCTGTCTCTCAGTAACATCTGACATCAATGATTTCTAAGGGAGGCAGTCTTCCTGCTGATGAAGTATTAAGAATGTCCTTCTACTGCCCACTGATATAAGGGGGCCCTTCTACTACTGATCACTGATAAAAGGGGGTAGTTTTCCTACTGATCACTAATATATGTGGTCCTTCTTCTACTGACCACTGATATAAGGGGGGTCTACTGAACACTGATATAAGGGGGTCCTTCTCCTACTGAACACTGATATAAGGGGTCCTTCTACGGACCACTGATATAAGGGGGTCCTTCTACTACTGATCACTGATATAAGGGGGTCCTTCTACTACTGATCACTAATATAAGTGGTCTTTCTCTTACTGATCACTGATATAAGGGGGTCCTTCTCCTACTGAACACTGTTATAAGGGGTCCTTATACTGACCACTGTTATAAGGGGGTCCTTCTCCTACTGACCACTGATATAAGGGGGTCCTTCTACTTATCACTGATATAAGGGGGGTCCTACTACTGACCACAGATATAAGGGGGTCCTTCTCCTACTGACCACTGATATAAGGGGGGTCCTTCTCCTACTGACCACTGATAGGGGGGATCCTTCTACTGACCACTGATAAGGGGGATCCTTCTACTGATCACTGATATAAGGGGGGCCCTTTTCCTACTGAACACTGTTATAAGGGGTCCTTCTACTGACCACTGTTATAAGGGGGTCCTTCTCCTACTGACCACTGATATAAGGGGGTCCTTCTACTGATCACTGATATAAGGGGGTCCTTCTCCTACTGATCAATGATATAAGGGGGTCCTTCTACTGACCACTGATATAAGTGGGGTCCTTCTCCTACTGACCACTGATATAAGGGGGTTCTTCTACTGACCACTGATATAAGGGAATCCATCTCCCATTGGTCACCAATAAGGTACCAATAAATGGACCACTTGGAATGAGCTTTGGGTTTGGACTAAACCCATGTCTCTACAGAATTTGTCTTTTTGGGGGGTCAGAGAATGGCTGAACTAAATGGGTATTCAGCCATGTCGATGGGGTTCAGGCTGGTGGAGGGGTACAGGCTGGCCATTCCTTGTGCAAAGTGCCATTCCAATGCTAAGTGTATGGCACTTTGAACATCTCACCATCCTCTGATCAAGTCTCCTCCACTGTTCAGGTAACCACTGATTTCCTCCTCTCTCAAACACTAAGCTACTTTGTCTGCAACTGACACCTGCTTGCTGTTGCCCTCGGTAACCACATGTTCCCTCCTCTCTCAAACGCTAAGCTATTTTGCATAACTGGAATCATCGTCTTTGTTACTGTAACTGCTGTCTATACTTGTCTGTATTACATGAACTTACTCTCTTAGAGCCTTGATGGAGATCAAACACGGTGCCTTATCTTGTGTCCACTCTGCTTGCAATTTGTTGAGGGCAGAAAACCTTCACCATGTGTCATTTATCAGCCCTTAATTGAATAGTTATCTAACCTCCCCCAGTCCATCCAAGTATCAATTCAGTCCAATGCTTGGGACGGCTGGTGAGGGGGTATAAGCTGGCTATTCCTTATCCTAAGTATTCGGCACTTTAACTAAGGCAAGTACAAACAGTAGTGCTCCACCCCAAGTTGTCTGAAAATGCTCTTTTCTCTCCCATCTCTTCTCCTCACCCTCCAACATGCTCTTGCTAACTTTCCCTTTTGCTATAATGTCCTCCCTCCTCAAACTTTCATTCCTTCACCCCTCCACCTGTACATATCACCCTTACTTCTGCCCTCTCAACGTTACAGCACTTATCTCCTGCTCTTTCTGAGCCCAGATAATGTCACTGATTCCAAATCACTGTGGCATCTTCCCACATATAAATCCCACTCTCACCCTCCTACTAACTTCTGGAGACTTTTGCCCTAAACCCTGGCCCTCCACCTTTAAATGCCCACCCACAGTACCAGCAGTCTCCCTTCTCTGGCACCAGCTGCAACCCTCAATCTCTTATCTCAATTCCCATGCTTCCACAAGACAGCTCCCCTTTTATGTGCCCTCTGGAATGCCCCAATCAACTTGCCTCTGTCATTTACCTCTTCCACTCTCTCTATTTACTTGCTATTACAGAAACTAGGAATCTGACTCCTCAGCTGCTCTCTCCTATGGTGGCCTCCTCTGGACTCACTCGCCAAGACCCAAAGGATGGAATTGGAGCAGAGTTGGACTTCTTTCCCCAGAAAGCACCTTTCAGATTCTTCCTACACCTCCCTCTCTGTCCCTCTGCTCTTTTGAAGTGCACTGTATTCATCTTTTATTTCCTGTTGGTCTACGCAATGCAGTAATTTACCACCTTTTGGCCTCGTGTCACACTTTCTTGATGACTTCTCTGCATGGCTAGCCTACTTTCTCTCCTTTGAGGTCTCCATCATCCTTGGTGACCTTAACATTCCAGTCAGTGTTAACACCTCTCAACTGCTCAACCTAACCTCCTCTTTTAACCTAGCACAATGGACACAAACCATGCACTCCCTAACTCCCCCTTTCCTCTCTCTGATCACATCTTTATCAGTTTCTCACTGTCTTCTACCTTCAATGCCTCCAACCTGTAGAAACCTCCACCATCTCAGCCCTTCCCTTCTTCATTGTGCTACTGAGTGTCTTTATGATAAAATTGCAGCCCTGTCCTGCCTACAACTTACTCTCATCCTCCTGGGATGCACTTGCTCCTTTCTACACACAGATCCAGGCCTCACCTGCTACAACCCTGGCAAACAAAGGACACCAAAAGTCTCAAGAGACACAAACGAGCTCTTGAGTGAGCATGGTGTGAAAACAAATCCCTACAAGACTTCACCCTCAGCAAATCCACCCTTTTCAAATACAACTCCGGCCTCCACGCTGCCAAACAAACCTACTACACCACTCTCATAAAAACCCTATATTCAATCCTTGTCCACTATCTTCCACCCTTAATTCCTTACTTCACCCTCACTGCCTCCACCCACCAACTTACTGCCCAGGAGATTGCCAGTGATTTCAAGAAAAAGATTGACACAATTCCTGATGAGATATCCAGTGTCAAGCTTTTTCCTCCATCCAGCATACCAGGCCCAACACCACACTCAAAACTCTTCTCCTTTTGTCCCTGTTACCACTGCGGAAGCTCCCAAACTTCTTTCCGAGGCCCACCTCACCATTTGTCCCCTGGACCCTGTCCCCTCACAATTATTGTGGCCTCCTTCCTGCTAAACTCTCTAACCCACATCTTCAACCTCTACCTCTCCATTAGCACCTTTCCCTCCCTGATCAACAATGCATTGGTTATTCCCATACTTAAAAAAAAAAAAAACATGCTGAACCTCCCCTGTTTGAATAACTTAAGACCCATCTCCCTGTAGCATTACCCCATAGGAGTCGCTTGAGATTTGGGTCCCCCTATTGTCCCGCACAGCCAGGCAACACGCATTTTCCATTTAGACTTGCATCCAGGAAACCGTAACCAGTCCTTTAGCTTGTATTTTGGATTTTATTAGGGGAATTCAACTTGGATGGGGTAAGGGGTGTATGGCTTCCAATACCACCTTTGTGATGATGACACCCAAATCTATCTCTCCACTCCCCAATCCCTCAGATATCACAAATCTACTGAGCGACATATGGATGTCACATCACACCCTCAAACTCAGTCTGTCTAAAACCGAGCTTGTAACTTTTCCTCCTCCCCAATCCTCTCTTCATGACTTTACCATAAAGATCAACAGACCAGCTTTTGGTCTTTCCCCACATGCCAGGGTGCTAGGCGTAATCCTAGACTCTGACCTCTCCTTCAGCTAGGGTTGCCACCTCATTCCTTTAAAACCAAACACATTAATTACACAGATTCTGTGGCTGATTAAGGTGGTAATTAAACACACAGGCTAGTGGAAGTATTGACTTATATCCGTAGTCAGCAGCAGAAGGGCCCCCTTATATCAGTAGCCCGTAGGAAAAGGACCCCTCATATCAGTGGTCAGTAGGAGAGAGAGACCCCCTTATATCAGTGGTCAGTAGGAGAAGGACATCCTTAATCTTCATCATCAGGAAGACTGCCCCCCATTCCTCAAGGGACCCTGGCTGAGAAAGACTGGACTAAGCAGTAATATATTTCTGTTTCCCTTGGTGGGAGTGAAGATATCCCCTCTAAAAGGATCTACAGTCCATAAACACACAGCACAAGGCCGGGGTCACACTACTAGACAATTCTCGGGGCTGCAGTTCCTATGAGCTCCACAAGGAGGTAATCTCACTTCTATCCAGACAGGAAGTCTCTATGGAAGACAGGAATAGATGTCAGATACAGACAGGAAGTGATGCCAGGTACAGACAGGAAGTTCCATGTGATATGAAGTAGAGAGGAGACATTGCTGGAAGTGACAGCAGAGGAGATAATAAGATTTTTTTTTTCCTATTTACACCCAGTAATCCCCCGTCATGTCCGTCCTCTTCCTCCATAGTCACTGTGACGTCTTTTATCTCCAGCAGATGATGATACACACATATATAGTGTGGGAACCCAGATTAACCCCTTTGAGGCAGAACATTCTCTTCATTGTAAAGATGTGTCACCTTCATACCTCATCAGTCTATACTATTGGATTATACAACTTATATTAGTGGCAGGGGATGAGGGGTTTATTTAGGCGGATTGGAATATGTCTTTTATTATTATTTAGGCATTCTCTAGCACCAACAGTTTGTACAGTGCTTTACAATATAAAGGGAGATATTACAGCTACAAAACAAGAGGATTAAGAGGGCCCTACTCATGAGAGCTTTCAATCTAATAGGGTGGGGCAATTGGTACAAAAGGTTATAACTGTGGGGGATGGGCTGATGGAAGTGATATCTATTCAGAGGCATGATGAGCTTCTCTAAAGAGATGAGTATTCAGGGATAGCCTAATGGTAGTCAGAGTAGAGGATAGCTGGACAGACTGGGGTAGGGAGTTCCAGAGGATGGGAGAGGCTCTGGCAAAGTCCTAGAGAAGAGCATGAGAGGAGACAAGTGACCTAGAAAGCAGGAGATCATGAGAGGAGTGAAAAGGACAGTTTGCGTGATACCTGGAGACAAAATTAGTGATGTAGCTTGGTGCAGAGTTGTGGATGGCTTTGTGTGTTAGTTTTTTTTTATTTATTTAGTTGGGAATTTGGAATCCATTGGAGGGATTGGCAGAGAGGGATGGCAGACACTGAGTGGAGGCCAGTGGAGGGATTGGCAGAGAGGAGTGGCAGAAACTGAGCGGAGGCCAGTGAAGGGATGGCAGACACCGAGTGGTTGGTAAGGTGGATGAGTCTGGCAGCAGCATCCATGATAGACTGAAGAGCAATAGCTTAGGTAGAGGTCGGCCAATGAGAAGGGAGTTGCAATGGTCAAGGCAAGAGATAAAAAGGGAGTGAAGGAGTATCTTGGTGGTTTTGTTGGTTAAAAAGGGGCAAATTTTAGAGATGTTACAGAGGTGAAGTCTACGAGCTTTTGATAGCGATTGGATTTGGGGCCAAAAGGATAGGTCAGAGTCCAGGATTACACCTAGTACCCTCATGTGAGGGGGAGAACTTATAGTTGTAGTATTGATCTTTATGGAAAGGTTATGTGGGAGTGTAGCGGAGGCCACCATGGGAGAGGCAGAGTCAGATTCTTGATGCCAGGTTTCAGTTATGGCAAATATGTTAAAGCAATGGGAGATAAAAAGGTCAGGGACAGATGTGAGCTTGCTACATCCTGACCTGGCATTCCAGAGGGCAAATGAGATTGGGGGATAGTTTTTGGGAGCAGGGGGATAGAAATACATTGAGTAGATTGCGGCTGTTGCCAGAGGAGGAAGGGTGTCAGATATGGGGTTTGCAGTTAGAAAATGTCGGGCCAGAATTGGGGGGGGGGATGTCCCTAGAAATTAGGAAGAGAAGGAAGGTGAGGAAAGTAAGATGGTAGCGGGCTGTATATGAGCGCACATATCTCACTGCCCAGTGTTTGTGTCAGCATGCGGGTTCAGTATTTGCAGGGGATGATGGGTGTAGTAATGGGGAGGGTAGGAGTGAGGGTGATCTGTAGAAGCTGTGGGGTGGAGATGAGGGGTAAAGTAAGGACAATTGGAGGACAGAGAATACTAATGTGAGAAGGAAGAGTAGAGGGAACATATTAGTGGGAATCTATGTCATAGGAAAGGAAATATCAAATGTTGATTTGTTTGCCATCCTTCCAGAGTGGAGCCGAGTTCTTGTGTCTTCATACAGCTTTCCTTCTCCTGATTTCATTATCTTGGGGCAGTAAAACTGCAACAACACTCGTAAAAGACACACTCCTGAAAGAAAGATGGTATCCCGTCTGCCACTTCCCCATATGCTGAACTATATTTATAGGGAGATGGGGCTGGCAAACATTTGTCACTTGATGAAATTAGGATCTGATGACACAAACTTGAATGGGAAGGGAGGGGAAAAGACCAGACACAGGCCAAAGTCATGAAAGGGATTGATTCTTTGATTACCAAGTGTAACATAAAGGTAAGATTTGGGTAGCTGAGATGTGATTAGTAGAAATATGTCATTGTATATCTAGCTTAGTTCCATGTTATTAAAGATAACAAGTTAAGTGATCAGTATTCATTCATAGACATATGTTCACCAATTAGCATCTGAAAGGACATACAGCTTCTAGACTGGAGGTGACACCTGGATGCCAATAAAACCTTGTCACCTATGTATTCACCTTCTTGAAGTCTAAAAGAGGAGCTCCAGCCATTCTAGCTTTGGTAAGCAGCAGGAGACTAGGAGTGGCTCCGATGTGTCTGGGAGCTCTGATGTATACCCACAGATCAAAGGAATAGATTTCATCTCTCATAAAAGCTAAAATATTAGTTGCAGAGAGATGAAAATACTTCCTTCTGATTGGACACACCGTAGGCTACATCGTCATGTAACTGTATTTGTAGCCTCTGAAGAATCCCAGAGAAACACAGAAAATGGTTATATGGCGCCTGATTGTGACAGCTGAACAGCAATTGGTACTGTCGCGATCGGACTGATGCTCTGGTGTGGGAAATTCTATCCCTGACTTGGTGATTCAAACCATTCCTGGTCCAATCGACTTTGGGCACTTCAGAACTCAGAACGTCCTGTGGGCTTCTACAGGAACACCCCCCAGGGTTGATTGGCCAAGGGCTAATGTCCAGCCTATGTCCATATTTCAATAAATTGAGGACCCTGAGATATGGAAGGGGTAATTCGTATGGAGCCGGTTCTATTTGACTGGCAAATCGCGGACTTTCTCTGACTTGCTCCAGTCACAGGATAACTCTTGGTAAAAGTTTTATTTCTGTTTTTATTCCCTTTTATTTTATAGTGAATAGCCAATGTGTGTCTTTTTGCATTTCCGTAATTGTTTTTTTCTTTGTGCATATTTTATGCACTACCCACTTTCTGGATATTAAATCATAAAATTAGTAAGTGGCTTCTGGGTACTTGAGCTCGGGCTCATATCCCTGGATAAATTGTATTGTATTGAGGTGTCTATATATGCTCAGTCAAGTTTATTGCCAATCTGTATGCTATTGCACTGCATGTTGGCAGATTGCATGCAGATTGTAAAGTAGCAGATCTGGCAGACAGATCTGTGTGTGGTGGCCCAGCAGACCAGTCTGCGGACAAACTGTTGGGTGGTGGCAAACTACCGTTTGTTGTGTGTCCTGGTGTGGGGGTGTGTGCACAGTGGAAGAGTGATTAACACCGGGGTTCTAGCTTGTAGGATAGCTGGAGGAATCCTAGAAGGGTGTGCCAATTGCTAGGCTGCAACTCAATGCTTAGAGTGCACCAGATTGTATATAGGATTTGTATCTGCCTGTGTGTGGTGAGCCAGCTGGATTGGAGTGGAGTCTATCTCTAGTGGTGGCCAGAGGTAGTGCGGGCTGTGAAAGTGTATCACGGACGGTCATAAGTATTCAAAGTTAGTCCCCCTCATTCCCTCTTTACCCCAAGTCACGGCCGGACATGCACGCCATCGGTTAGCTAGTCGCTACGGGTGTGTGGGTGGAATCAGTGACACCAAGGCAAAAATGAGGTAAGAATCAAATCACCGAGTATATAGACAAGTGTGAGGGATATTGCACAGGGACATTTCCCATATAGCAGTGTAAATGAGCAGTTATACATGGCAAGGAGGCATAAAGATGGAGAGGTACAGATGCATATTGCACACAGACATTTACCTGAGAATGAGCAGAGAAGACATGACGAGCAGAAAGTGATAGAAGTGGCGATAATACTGAGACAACACTTGTACAAAAATCACTCAGGATAGAACCATATTGTCTGTGACTTACCCCTGTATGTCTTTATTTTATAAGATTCAGAGGAAGAAAGAGAGAAAAATGTCATTTGTAGTGAATGTCCTAATAAACCAATTTCTCCATATTGTTCCCAGTCTCAGGTATTCATCCGAAAATGTGATCAGTCTCTGGAGAGCACAGGAATATAATGTGTGCTGGCAAAGCCCAAAGGCAAAGTTCATCTTTCAGTTTAGGAGAGGTGGGACGCACCCGGGAGAAATGATTTTGTGTACAGAAACCTCACTGTGTGCCCCCCCACAGCTCCTCCTGCCAATGTCCCTCCATCCAAAGTCAGAGAATCCTATGACATCACACCGACCTCACAGCTCCTCCTGCCAATGTCCCTCCATCCAGCTATTTGTTCTTTTTTTTTCCAGTGCTCTTAGGATGTGGGTGGACCCTTTACATCCTCACAACCAAAGCAGAACTGTTGATCCTGAATGTTATGTAATGATGTCAGAATTCCTTATACCTCAGCCTGAAATGGAGCTTCACTAAAACAGATGTTGCACATACGGTAAATAATTCAACTGTGCGAAGGATGGGTCGGGTGAAACCAGAAGTGTTTTATTAGGAATGGCTGTAACAAACACAGAAAACCCTTAATTACATGTGACTGGATATGTTCACTGTAATCACTGTCCTGTAGGAAACAAAGTGTTAGACTTTTAGTTCCTACTTCTGTGTCTTCCTATTATCACAGGAAGTAGTTCTGCCCTCTTGTGATGGTACAATAAAAATGCAATCACTAGTATCTTCTATTGACAAAGATAGATTACTGTTATATTAGGTATTAGGCTTTAGATTTAAATTTTATGGGGCTGCCTATTTTCTACACCTCTTACACAGACCTGAATGGAGAGGTGAGGAGGATTCTGGGAATATAATTTGATTTTACTATTTGTGTTATTTGTGACAAAGGATGTGTCTGGATGGTGACTGTATCATTGTGTGTGTCAGGTTCCTATAAGGTGTCAGGGTGTCACTGTCTATTTCTCCATGGAGGAGTGGGAGTATTTAGAAGGACACAAGGATCTCTACAAGGACGTCATGATGGACAATCAGCCGCCCCTCACATCACCGGGTAAGAGGAGACTTTATTGTAAAGGAGAGAGCAGTACGGAGGATCCACCTAGATCCCCCATCATCTGATAAACACATAGAAACAATGGATTCAGTCAGTGTGTGTGTTTCCTACAGATGGATCCAGTCATGGGAACCCACCAGGGACATGTCCCCGTCCTCTGTATTCCCTGGATTCTACACAGGAAGGTCACACCATCCCTCACCATCATCAGGTAGATGGATCCAGTCATGGGAACCCACCAGAGAGATGTCCCCGTCCTCTGTATTCCCGGGATTCCACACAGGAAGGTCACACCATCCCTCACCATCAGGTAGATGATGACAATTATTGGTAGTTGTGATTTATACACAGCATGTTTGTTACAATGAATGTTTTATTATATATTCCGAGTGGAATCCTCGGGGATGATAATATTGATGTTAAAGAAGAGTATAAGGAGGAGGATGAGGAGTATGGAGTGATGGAGGAGTTTTCAGAAGGACACAAGGAAATGATGGAGCCACCTAATACCAGGAACCCACCAGAGAGATCTCCCCGTCCTCAGGATTCCACACAGGAAGGTTACACCATCCCTCACCATTACAAAGTTGGTTGAATGGAGCAACTAGAGCATGGACTCGTGGAGATCATTTGTGCATTTTTCATGTGAGATTATTTTTTTTTTTCTTGGTTTAGGGAGAAGATCTTATAGATGTTAAAGCAAAAGAGGCGTATGTGAGGGATGATCAGCAGTCTATGGAGGAGGATGGAATAACGGGGACATTTATAGAGGAGGACACTCCTACAGAGATCAGCACAGGTGGGTCATTAAAGTGGAGTTCCACTCACTCTAAAAAAAAAATAAGTCAGCAGCTAGAAAAACAGCCACTCGCCTGTCCCATGATCCCTCAGTGCCCCCACCACAGCCTGTTTCACTGGCCGTCCTGTATTCCAGGCTCCGTCATCTTCAGTGTGGGCACCTGTCTGTAACAGTTTGCGGCTTCACAGCCGGATTTCCATTGCACATGCGCGAGTAGCGCTGCACTTCCTGAATGGCCCCATCTTCTTCTGGGACCTGCCATGTGTCCCACAAGACTTCAGGGAGGGAGGGTAGGAGGACAACTTCCGCTTCCGACCACCTAGGCCAGGGGTGGGCAACTGTTGCCCTCCAGCTGTTGTAGAACTACAAGTCCCATGAGGCATTGCAAAACTGACAGTTACAAGCATGACTCCCAAAGGCAGAGGCATGATGATGTGACGGTGTGCGGCGGCAGACCCCAGCCCTTCTCACCAGCTTGTGACTGAAGGACCAGCCGATCGCAGACTGCGCTGTCACTTGCATAACAATGCCACTCTCAGCTGCACCCTGCACAAAGATTTTCCAGCTCACTGGACCACAGTCTATGTGCCAGCAGCCTGAGAGCGATTGTTACTGGGTCAGGTTAATTACACAATTGACACTTCAAAGTGCCGCCACCACCACCTTTTTACAGAGAAGGAGGAAACTCACAAATCTTAGCAGTGACACTATGATAATAGTATAAGCGTCTGTAACACACACTGTCATCTCAGACAGGGATATTCAGAGGATTATCACATACAGGAACACTCTCCAGAGACGGGGATTCTTTTAGTTTGCATTAAAAGCTTTACAGCCAGTTTCAACACTTTTCAGAAAATAGGATTTATTACATCACCACATTACTGCAACTGGCAGATTAATATGTAGAATTATATTCCAAACGTACAGATACTAGACGGTAGCATATCCTGCCACTCCGGATAAGATATTGTTTTCTACCCTCTTGTAGATGCTACATAGTGATGTAAGGTGTCATGTGACTCGTATTAAAATGTCCTATCGAAATATATACTTCTTATCAATGTGCCCAGTTTCTGCTGAAGTTTATGAGTTTGTATGAAAAATGACTCATGTGGGATGTATGTTTTATGGCCCCTGCTGTCATGCTTACAGGTCGTGACCGACTGAGTTATGGTTTTACGACCGGGCAGAGGAAAGTTTGTCACTCTGGAACCAGGCTAATTAAGGATTGCAACCATGAAGTTTTTTTCAGCTTGTGCCTATGCACTTGTGACCCCCAGTTCACATACAGACCACATTCCATTCAGCAGGGAGGGGGTAGGACGGAGTGTAATGATATTTGCAGGTTATGATACAAAATGGTTGTCAGTGTCCATGTATCTAAGCGCACAATTGTCACAGATGGGACTTGTAGTTCACCAACAGCTGGAGGGCCACAATTACCCACCCCTGGCCTAAGCAATTGCAGTGGGAGCGGGTACCTGTCAATTTTAGGTACCCGCTCCCCAAAGGTGCCAATCCTTAATGGGTAGCGGGGATCAGTCTTTTAAAGCAGAACTTCCCCTTTTGACCGGCGCCATTTTGCCGAAGAGCGGCCATCTTAACTAATGGTCAGTGCACCCATTTTATCCTTTACTGTAATTTTCTGGTTTTAAATAAATTAATTGATTTGACAATACTACACTATGGGCACTTTTCTTATGGCTTCTTTATGGAGCCTTTAAGCCTGCAGGACCTGTGGAGAGCACAAATCTGAACCAGTATCCAGAGGAAGGGAATCCCTGTAAACAGATGGCTGACCCTATCCAAACCTAAAGGGGACCTGTGGAGCTAAGCAGACATCATCCATTGATCGCAGAGCTGCCCATTCCTAGACGGATGTTCCATATACACCTACCACACATCACTACCCTAAGTTCTCGAGGTCGATATATTAATGCGCACTGGCGGACTGACAACTCATGGGGCCCCTGGGGAATGGGGGATCATGGGGGGGGTCCCTGTGTCCTTGCCCAAGCTCAAAAAAGCCTATGAAAAAGGTAGCAGGGGCATCTCATGGGGCCCCCGGGGAATGGGGGATCATGGGGGGGGTCCCTGTGTCCTTGCCCAAGCTCAAAAAAGCCTATGAAAAAGGTAGCAGGGGCATCTCATGGGGCCCCCGGGGAATGGGGGATCATGGGGGGGGTCCCTGTGTCCTTGCCCAAGCTCAAAAAAGCCTATGAAAAAGGTAGCAGGGGCATCTCATGGGGCCCCCGGGGAATGGGGGATCATGGGGGGGGTCCCTGTGTCCTTGCCCAAGCTCAAAAAAGCCTATGAAAAAGGTAGCAGGGGCCCCCGGGGAATGGGGGATCATGGGGGGGGTCCCTGTGTCCTTGCCCAAGCTCAAAAAAGCCTATGAAAAAGGTAGCAGGGGCCCCCGGGGAATGGGGGATCATGGGGGGGGGTCCCTGTGTCCTTGCCCAAGCTCAAAAAAGCCTATGAAAAAGGTAGCAGGGGCCCCCGGGGAATGGGGGATCATGGGGGGGGTCCCTGTGTCCTTGCCCAAGCTCAAAAAAGCCTATGAAAAAGGTAGCAGGGGCCCCCGGGGAATGGGGGATCATGGGGGGGGTCCCTGTGTCCTTGCCCAAGCTCAAAAAAGCCTATGAAAAAGGTAGCAGGGGCCCCCGGGGAATGGGGGATCATGGGGGGGGTCCCTGTGTCCTTGCCCAAGCTCAAAAAAGCCTATGAAAAAGGTAGCAGGGGCCCCCGGGGAATGGGGGATCATGGGGGGGGTCCCTGTGTCCTTGCCCAAGCTCAAAAAAGCCTATGAAAAAGGTAGCAGGGGCCCCCGGGGAATGGGGGATCATGGGGGGGGTCCCTGTGTCCTTGCCCAAGCTCAAAAAAGCCTATGAAAAAGGTCGCAGGGGCATCTCATGGGGCCCCCGGGGAATGGGGGATCATGGGGGGGGTCCCTGTGTCCTTGCCCAAGCTCAAAAAAGCCTATGAAAAAGGTCGCAGGGGCATCTCATGGGGCCCCCGGGGAATGGGGGATCATGGGGGGGGTCCCTGTGTCCTTGCCCAAGCTCAAAAAAGCCTATGAAAAAGGTCGCAGGGGCATCTCATGGGGCCCCCGGGGAATGGGGGATCATGGGGGGGGTCCCTGTGTCCTTGCCCAAGCTCAAAAAAGCCTATGAAAAAGGTCGCAGGGGCATCTCATGGGGCCCCCGGGGAATGGGGGATCATGGGGGGGGTCCCTGTGTCCTTGCCCAAGCTCAAAAAAGCCTATGAAAAAGGTCGCAGGGGCATCTCATGGGGCCCCCGGGGAATGGGGGATCATGGGGGGGGTCCCTGTGTCCTTGCCCAAGCTCAAAAAAGCCTATGAAAAAGGTCGCAGGGGCATCTCATGGGGCCCCCGGGGAATGGGGGATCATGGGGGGGGTCCCTGTGTCCTTGCCCAAGCTCAAAAAAGCCTATGAAAAAGGTCGCAGGGGCATCTCATGGGGCCCCCGGGGAATGGGGGATCATGGGGGGGGTCCCTGTGTCCTTGCCCAAGCTCAAAAAAGCCTATGAAAAAGGTCGCAGGGGCATCTCATGGGGCCCCCGGGGAATGGGGGATCATGGGGGGGGTCCCTGTGTCCTTGCCCAAGCTCAAAAAAGCCTATGAAAAAGGTCGCAGGGGCATCTCATGGGGCCCCCGGGGAATGGGGGATCATGGGGGGGGTCCCTGTGTCCTTGCCCAAGCTCAAAAAAGCCTATGAAAAAGGTCGCAGGGGCATCTCATGGGGCCCCCGGGGAATGGGGGATCATGGGGGGGGTCCCTGTGTCCTTGCCCAAGCTCAAAAAAGCCTATGAAAAAGGTCGCAGGGGCATCTCATGGGGCCCCCGGGGAATGGGGGGGTCCCTGTGTCCTTGCCCAAGCTCAAAAAAGCCTATGAAAAAGGTCGCAGGGGCATCTCATGGGGCCCCCGGGGAATGGGGGGGCCCCTGTGTCCTTGCCCAAGCTCAAAAAAGCCTATGAAAAAGGTCGCAGGGGCATCTCATGGGGCCCCCTACTGACCCCGGGCCCTTGGGCAATGCCCGAGTTTCCAAATGGTCAGTCTGCCCCTGTTAACGCGCATAATCCATGCACATCTGGTAAACACGCAATCCTACCATTTTTCCAAAGCACCTTATTGATATTGGCATACTCCTGGATTTATCATATCTAAACAGACTGATCCATATCTAGTTTGTATCGCAATTATATCTTTATTTATCCTACCGCTGCACTTTATTATTTATTGATTGCTAGGCTGCTCCCCAATCCTTAGTGTGCACCAGATTGTATATAAGATTCGTGTCTGCCTGTGCGTGTGGTCAGCCAGCTGGAGTGGAGTCTCCCTCTAGTGGTGGCCAGAGATAGTGTGGGCTGTGAAAGTGTATCAAGGCTGATCTTATACACTTATTTATATTCAGAGTAAGTCCCTCTTACCCCAAGTCACGGCCGCATGTGCACGCCTCGGTTAGCTAGTCGCTGTGGGCGTGTGCATGTGTGTTTGGATCCGTGACTCTCATATTTTTTATATATATATATATATATATTAATTGCACCATTTTTGACTTTTTTTTTTTTTTTTTGTAATAAATCCTATTTTCTGAAAAGTGTTGAAACTGTCTCTAAAGCTTTTTAATGCAAACTAAAATAATCCTTGTCTCTGGAGAGTGCTACTGCATGTATAACCCTCTGAATACATCTGTCTGCGGTGGCAGTGTGTATACAGATGCTTATTTAAATATCATAGTGTTACTGCTAAGATTTGTGAGTTTCCTCCTTCTCTGTAAAAAGGTGGTGGCAATGTGAAGGGTTAATTGCGTAATTAACCTGACCCAGTAACAATCGCTCTCAGGCTGCTGGCACATAGATTGTGGTCCAGCGAGCTGGAAAATCTTTGTGCAGGGTGAAGCTAAGAGTGGCATTGTTACGCAAGTGACAGCGCAGTCTGGGATCGGCTGGTACTTCTGTCACAAGTTGGTGAGAAGGGCTGGGGTCTGACACCGCGCACCATCACACTGACCCTTACACTATATAATTTATATTGTACATTACATCCTCCTGACCCCTGCACTATACACTCTGTTGTACATTACACACTCTTGACTTCTGCTCTCCACCCACTGCTATATATATATATATATATATATATATATATATATATATATATTACACACACATAATATGAATTCTCTTTGGTTACACCCATTTCCTCCCAGCTGGACATTTTATATCGGATGATGTGATTGGAGCACAGACTTTTACATGGTGATGATAATGTGATAACATCCTCCAACTTTGGACCCTTAAACAGAAAGTGATAATGAGGGAGGAGTCAATGCCCCAATGATGGTGGTCTTCAGGATCAGTTCAGTCTTCATCTTGGTTGTTCTCCCCCCATCCTCACTCTCTGACCTCTGGTGGGGCTCAGCCCTGCTGTTCTTCATGACTAAATCATGGACTAAATAAGGAAGTTCAGTACTTCTTGTGTTGGGAAGATGGCGGTGAGTGATAGAGGGGGTGGGGACCCTCGTCCTATAATCCTCATCACTGTCCCTCCTATAAAAGACAGTTCTGGTTGTTTCCTCACTCTCTGACTAAGGTCCATGAATAAAGAAATGACCTGGTAGGAGATCAGAGGAGCCATTTCCTAGTTCTCTTGAGGGTTGAATTGTAAGCTCCTCAGAGACCAAGCTGCCTGATGTGGGTGGAGTCCTGGTTTGGGGGAACCAATCCATTCCTTCTAGTAATCCTCCCTTTTTTTTTTTTTTTTTTTTGTATTTTAGTCCATGGCCGGGAGATGAGGAAAACCTCCGAGGATTGTCTCACTTTGTCTCCAGACTGGAACGTAGAAGATGAGGACATCACACCGTATAATCCAGGAGAAGACCCGGCTCCCTCCAATGTCCATCCGGCACCACCCAGTGTAGATGGACCATCGGATTCCTCGTATCCTGAGGAACCTCCGACTGTGCAGGACTGGGCCGGCCTTGCCACAGGGAAGAGCTTCTCCTGTCCTGAGTGTGGGAAGGGTTTCCATTATAAATCCCATCTTAACATCCATAAAAGATCTCACACAGGGAAGAAGCTTTTTTCCTGTCCTGAGTGCGGGAAATGTTTTTCATGTGAGTCCCACCTTTCAACACATCAGAGATTTCACACGGGTGAAAAGCCATTTTCCTGTCCTGAGTGCGGGAAATGTTTTTCAGTGAAGTCCAGTCTTTACAGACATCAGAGTACTCACAGACGAAGAAGCCGCTCTCCTGTCCTGAGTGAGGGAAATGTTCCTCACTGAAGTCCTGCCTTCCTGTACATCAGGAATCCCACACAACCCTGGAGGTGTATTAGTGCCTTGAGTGCGGGAAATGTCTTCTAGATGAATGTTGCTGGACATCCCAGCTCTCATGTGGGGAAGAAGCACACCCTGATATACACCTCAGATATACTCCATGGCTGATCTTCATCATGGAAGAAACTGTTCATAAGGAGATCAGAGGTCACTAAAGACGTGGATGAAGTGTGGGACAAGGTTGGCCATTGATGGCAGAAGAAAGTGTTTTTTTAATCAATGGAAGACATTCCAGCAGCTCAGATGTGATCGTAATAACATTGGTTCCCCCATTCACACAGGAGGAATGGACATCAACACTGATTGACTGAATGGACACTGATTGAATTGCTATACAAATGTTCTATGAATAGACCCCCAAATGTCAGGAGACGTTTATATAAAGACGGGAAGTATGGAACAGAGAAATGAATAGACCTCCCAGCAATGTTATTACCAGGCTGCAGCTAGGGGGAGCTCTGTCACCCCAGCAGAGGGATCCCATCTAGCCCACATTAACCCTCTCACTGCCAGAGCTGTTTCTGCATGATTTTGCACAGATGGGAAAATGCAGATTTTGGTCCTGAAGATGAGATAAACCCCCAAACATCTATTTTGTGACATCAGAGGCCCTGGAGAATAAAATGGTGATTGTTACAGTGTATTGTACCCCAATAATGACTGCGCCCCACATTCCACACAAGGAATCTTCCTGACCAATCAGATTTCTTTCTTTTACGATTTCCTGATTTTTATGCTTCAATCTTGTTAAATGTAAAATTATAATAAAACATTTATTGAACAAAAACTATTGTGTGTGTCGGTGCAATGACGGCAAACTTCAATATAGAACATTGCTCCTCGGTGACACCTCACACCCTTCAATAATGGCGCAGAGTGCGGGGGTCAGCAGTATATCATATACAGCCCACCATACAGAGTGCAGAGGTGGGCTGTAGTGTCGTCCCCCCCCCCCCCCCCCCCCCCCCCGAACCACCATACCAGGCCACATACCCACAACATGGGGGTCACCTTACAAGTGGGATTCCCCCAGGCACCTTGTCACTGTGGCTGTGGGTATCAGAATCATATTGGATTCTGGAACCCCCCCTTTAATAACAAGGGGCCCCCATATACCGTTCCCCCCACATGAATGAGTATGGGGTATATAGTACCCGACAATAGCACCAGCCCAATGACAGCTCCCTAAACTGTCATCATCTACATAAGTGAAGGGACAGGGATGGTGGGGACCTTATTACCCAAATGTGACCAGTGACCATATTTGGTCAGTGATGTCACTGCTATCCCCACCCCCTAACTTACATGGCAGGGATTCCCAATGACATCACTGATTCCTGGGGGTGTGGCCACTGTACCCATCCATGTCTTCCTCAGGCACCAGTGACAGCGGGAAGCTGTTATATATAGAAGTGGTAGAAATGTCTCTTCTATATGTGATGATCGGCTCCTGCAAAACACGGGACCAGAACAGGCAAAGTTTGGTTTGAACTGTCATCTCATCCCTACTCTCCGACAACTAAACCCAGAGCTCTTCCCAAGTGGTCATTGTAGTTGTCCCTTAGATGGGTGACCAATGGGAGAAGGACCTCCTTATATCAGTGGTCAGTGTAGTGGTCCCTTACATTGGTGACCAATGGGAGAAGGACCCCCTTATATCAGTGGTCAGTGTAGTGGCCCTTTACTCTGGTGACCAATGGGAGAAGGATCCTCTTATATCAGTGGTCAGTGTAGTGGTCCCTTACATTGGTGACCAATGGGAGAAGGACCCCCTTATATCAGTGGTCAGTAGGAGAAGGACATTGTTACATGCCAGTTTGTAGACAGGTGCAGTTTGTCCTCCATCCATAAAGTGGCGCTGTGCAGTTGTACTAATGGAGAGGAATCACTGAAGGAACATTTTTCCCTGAGAGACTCCATAGTTGTCTCGGAGGCTGCAGCTGTCTGATTGGTTGCTGCAACTTCTGATGACCTCTGTCAGCCAGAAGTGTTATAAATCCGAAAACGTTCTTCCTCCCCACAGGGACTCTATAAATGAGGGTGTCCATGTTACTATGGGGTTCCTGGAGGAAATGGTGAGGTGGGGGACAGAGACCCATTGGTTCGGGGTAGTAACAATGCAGGGAGAGGTTCCTGGTGGAGTAGGGACAATGTAAGGACACCTCTGGTCTCTCTGCAGGCACTCCTCTATCCGGTCAATATTTGGGGATCTCTCTAGCAGAATGCACAGCCCACCACCCCTCCAGCAGACGCCGTCCTCTTGTAAATCAGGCCAAGCCTGGAATATGGCCTTCCTGCAATGCCGGGCCACACTGACTATACTATGATTGTGCCAATAATGACCGTTCTCCTCCAACTGGATGATCTCCCACACGGGGTTTCCTGGATACGACTTCCTGAAACAACCAATTACATTCACTTCTGTTCATTATATTACATTATAAAAGAAACCATATAACTTCCTGGACTGGGTGTGATTTCTCTGAGATCGGAGAGCTCCGCCTACAAGCTGTTACTAGGAGACAGGAATTGTTCATTGCTGAAGGAGCCCCTAGAAACCTTTGGAGGACCCCTGGCTGAGAAAGGCTGGACTAGGCAGTCATATATTTCTGTCCCCCTTGGTGGGAGTGGAGGTGACCCCTCTATAAGGATCTACAGTCCATACACACCCAGCACAAGGCCGGGGTCACACTACCAGACGCTTCTCGGGGCTGCAGTTCCTCTGAGCTCCACAAGGTGGGGATCTCACTTCTATCCAGACAGGAAGTCTATATGGAAGACAGGAAGTGATGTCAGGTACAGACAGGAACTATAGAGATGTTGGTGGAAATGGCAGCAGAGGAGGTAATAAGATGTTATGTTCTATTTACACCCAGTAACCCCCCGTCACATCCGTCCTCTTCCTCCATAGTCACGTCCGTCCTCTTCCTCCATAGTCACGTCCGTCCTCTTCCTCCATAATCACGTCCGTCCTCTTCCTCCATAGTCACGTCCGTCCTCTTCCTCCATAGTCATGTCCATCCTCTTCCTCCATAGTCATGTCCGTCCTCTTCCTCCAAAGTCACTGTGACTATGGGAGGGAAATGTCATCTGCAGAACATTTCAAACTCTTCTCTAGATCTGTAAATGTCAGCGATGTGCGATGATTGACACCCCTTTACCCAGGTAATGGGGACTTGTAATCTGAGAGATTCACACAGGAATTGTTCATTGCTGAAGGAGCCCCGAGAAACCTTTGGAGGACCCCTGGCTGGCAAAGGCTGGACTAGGCAGTCATATATTTCTGTCCCCCTTGGTGGGAGTGGAGGTGACCCCTTTATAAGGATCTACAGTCCATACACACCCAGCACAAGGCCGGGGTCACACTACCAGACGCTTCTCGGGGCTGCAGTTCCTCTGAGCTCCACATGGTGGGGATCTCACTTCTACCCAGACAGGAAGTCTCTATGGAAGACAGGCAGTGATGTCAGGCACAGACAGGAAGTGATGTCAGGTAAGGACAGGAAGTGATGTCAGGTACAGAGAGGAAGTAGAGAGGAGACATTGGTGGAAGTGGCTGCAGAGGAGGTAATAAGATGTTATGTTCTGTTTAAACCCAGTAACCACCCCCCTGTCATGTTCTCCCTCTTCCTCCGTAGTCACGTCCGTCCTCTTCCTCCGTAGTCACGTCCGTCCTCTTCCTCCGTAGTCACGTCCGTCCTCTTCCTCCGTAGTCACGTCCGTCCTCTTCCCCCTTAGTCACGTCCGTCCTCTTCCCCCATAGTCACGCCCGTCCTCTTCCCCCATAGTCACGCCCGTCCTCTTCCTCCATAGTCACGCCCGTCCTCTTCCTCCATAGTCACGCCCGTCCTCTTCCTCCATAGTCACGCCCGTCCTCTTCCTCCATAGTCACGCCCGTCCTCTTCCTCCATAGTCACGTCCGTCCTCTTCCTCCATAGTCACGTCCGTCCTCTTCCTCCATAGCCATGTCTGTCCTCTTCCCCCATAGTCATGTCCGTCCTCTTCCTCCATAGTCACGTCCATCCTCTTCCTCCATAGTCACGTCCGTCCTTTTCCTCCATAGTCACGTCCGTCCTCTTCCTCCATAGTTATGTCCGTCCTCTTCCTCCATAGTCACTGTGACGTCTTTTATCTCCCCAGATTAACCCCGTATATTCCAATGAGGGAATTTCTGGTCTGTACCAGGAGGGGAGGTATTGGTGTCATGAAATGCCGGTTCCAGACATTGTATGTGGGGGGAATGAAATGATAAGGAAAGGTTGGGATTCGGGAAGATTTCTTTGCTTGAGGTGATTGTAGCCGTATTAGTGCATTTGCGACAGAAAAAATTGAGTACTGTCTGTGATACTTTTTTTATTTGCACTAACATACAATTTTGAGGACAAGCTTTCAAGGAGTGTCCCCTTCTTCAAGGTACTGCTTAGACCTTGAAGAAGGGGACACTCCCCGAAAGCTTGTCCTCAAAATTGTATGTTAGTGCAAATAAAAACAGTATCACGGACAGTACTCAATTGTTTCTGTCTGGGAAGATTTCTGTAAGATTTTACACGGGAATGATCAGCGCCCTCCAGAGACACTATGATGAGTCTCACAATAGGAGTCTGAAAGGGACTGGATTTTGGGGGATGAGATGGTGAACCCAGAGTGGAGGGGGAGGGGCAATTTTATCAAAAAGACGTCCAGATGGGAATCAAAATGGATTTTTCAACTGAATACAATTGTTCGGACTGGACTGAAAATTGATATTGAGCTGGTAGCTTTTGAGTCATCAGTTTTATGCATTTTTATAGTGTTTATCATTTTACCAGTTATTGATGATAATAAATGAAGTTTTGTATGAATTTAGTGATATATGATGATATAGAAAATGTTATACGTTATTCTGTGGGTAAGGAATGTGGGGGGGTAGGAGCTCTTTTTCGGACCTCTTCACCTGCCAATAGCCCTCCTGGACCAAGATTGGCGTTTCCCAATCCAAACACATTGGATGTCACCAGGTTAGGAGAGCGCCCTTTCTGTTTACATCTAAGCGGTATCCCACCCGTCATCCACTGGAATATCTGTGATCGGGACCCTGGTGGTGGATTAGTACTTCTGCCCCTTATGCCGGTATTCCCCCTTTACTGCAATAGAGGTGTCTATTTCTTCACAGGCACCATGAACTCTGCGGGACTACAGAGCCCAGCACACCTAGTCATCTACAGTCGGGGTTTTTCTGAGTAAGTGCGGCCAGGTTACCCCAGGAGTTGTCTGACACTTTGTGATCAGAAGGTTTTATTGGAACCATCGTGTTGTGGATTCAGATATTTTGTCCATAGTGCCAGCGCTGACCGAACATTTATTATTTGTAGATTAACCCCTTCAGGGGCAGAACATTCCCCCACTTCCGGGGCCGGAACATTCTCCTCATTGTGGAGATAAATTCTAGTAATATGGTCCTCTAAACAAACAGCACTGACAATAAATAGACAAGACAAGGACCATCCTGACCATACATGGCCTACAAAGGGCAATGATGACACTACACAGGCAGCCAATGGGCAATCATTACACTATGCAGCCAACACAATGATGGAGTGCCGGGGTCAGGAGTATGGAGCCTTTTTGGAAGTACTAGGACTGAACAACTCTGAGAGGTTAGTGGGGCTTAAGGACTGTGGGGGCCACTAAGGGCATAGTCAGGCTGCAAGGACCAGAGGTAAGAGGGGGCTTTAGGGCTCATAGGGGATATTGCTCTCTGATGGTCCTCCCACCCCACCTGTGCTTACTTCTCTGACCTCCTTAACCACTTCAGGTCTGGACACTTTTACCCCTTCCTGCCCAGGCCAATTTTCAGCTTTCAGTGCTATCACACTTTGAATGACAATTGCGCGGTCATGCAACCATGTACCCATATTAATTTTTTAGCATTTTTTGAGACTATTAAAGTTTTATTTTGGTGGTATTTATTAAGCACTGGGACTTTTATTTATTTTTTTTTGCTATATAAATAAAAAATCCAAAAATGTTGAAAAAAAAAAGTGTTTTTCTCATAAAATTTTGTAAATAGAGAATCTTTCTTCTTAAATCTTATCCAAAATGTACTCCGTTATCTTTTTAGTAAAAAAAAAAAAATAACCCAAATTAGTTTATAACCAAAAATTATCATTTAAAAAAAAAAAATTTACATTTTTATTTTTTCTTTATATTATTATTATTATTATTATTTTTTTTTTTACATACTGTCACCCTAGCAGTGTACTACTTGTGGGGGGTTATGAAGTTTTTTTGTTTTTTTTTTACACTGATTGCTTTTACATCCATAAAGGCTGTAAAAGCATTAATTTCTCCTTCTCTCTGGTTGCATTCTTGTAGCCGTTGAGAAATACTGTGTGGGCTGTGATTGGTCACAGCTTATCACATGGTACAAGGTTGTTGTGAACAGCCCTGTACCATGTGACCTCGGTGATCATTCACAAATTTCACACGTAGTAAGCAATGTTATCAGAAGTGATATTTTGCTTACTACTCTTCTTGTGATCACTGATTGGCCAATCAGTGATCACATAATTGGGACATCACACAGAGGTCCCGTACAATGATTGGTGTTCCACTGTGTTCGGAGGACACAGCGGACACTGGATCATGGTGCTGCGCTCTCCCAGGGAGCACACACAAGCAGGGGGCAGGGAGGCCATTTATAAAAGGCCACCCGCCCCTGCACTGATTCTGTTAGGTTGTTTATGTACATGGGCCAGACGGGAAGTGGTTAAAGAACTCCTGCCCACAAGTGAAGGAAGCTTTCACCTCACCATCTCACTGGTCAAAAATATGTTTCAGGATACAAAATAGACCAAGACCAAGAGAACTAAGTAAACAAACCCCACCCCCGCTGTCCTCCTCCTACCCACACTGGGCTGCTATTGGAGAGAACAGAACAGATTTCTCCCCCACAGATCTCTACTCCACCAGCAGCATCCTCCTGCTATCCCATCCAATCTCTTCTCTTATTGCAGAGAGTGACAGTGACATCACTCCTGTCAGTCAGCAGTCTGCTGAAGATTGGAGCCTTGCAGCCGGAGTTCTGCCAATTATCCTGCTTAGCCAGCAACCGCAGCCAAAAGTCTGCAAGTTCCCATTTCTGGACATCACAATGACCCTACATTGACCTCACAGCACCGCCTCAGAGCAAACGTGTCATAGGAAGGATCATATTTATCATTCCTTGTCTGCAGATCTAATACTCATCAAAACCAGTTCAGAGACCAAACAAACCCAACAGAGAAAAGGGGATTTCTGATCCGATAGGACAAGAGGGTCCCAGGACCTCCAAGATGTAACAAACACTAGACAGTCCAGGCTCAATGTGTTGCCATGGGGGGAGTAGTCCATAAATGTACAGCATCTTATACCAAGCTCATTTCCCCTCTTTATTTCCAGATATACATTTGTCCTTGAAACAATGGGACTCATAATATTTCCTGGCTGTACTCCCCCAACTGTTGTACTTGTTTGACACTCTCCCAGTCCAGGTCCTTCTCTTTCATCTGAAAGCACTTCAAAGAGCCTTTGTTAAATTTATATGACACCACAAGTATCATGGCATGACACAACCCACTTTGCTTTTGCTGAGATCTCAGGGTAGTCTGGGAGTGCCTGACCTGTTCAAATATATTCTGCCCCCCCACCTCCACACAATTATATCCTGGTCTGCCCATTACCTACCCAGTTGTTGGTCTAAAATAGAATTTGGGCTTATCTACCCCATGCTCTTTAATATGGTTAGTCGAACCCACCGTGTCCGCTCCACCCAAAATCCACCGTGTCCGCTCCACCCAAAATCCACCGTGTCCGCTCCACCCAAAATCCACCATGTCCGCTCCACCCAAAATCCACCGTGTCAGCTCCACTGAAACAATCCTCCCCTATGTTAGTTTATTATTATCCATATGGAAAAAATGCTGCACACAATATTCTCTTTCTTCACCGTGTTCTCCCCTGATTAACCCTGAGTATAGTCCTTCAATCCCACACTCACTGTCCTATGGAAGAATGATGCCTTGGACCAAAGCAAATCGATTTCAGTTGCGTCATTTTGTAAATCCGGTTACACATACACTCAGACCCTTTGGGGAATTCCACACTAAGCTCCATATTCCCAATAACCTCTTTTACTCTTATCTTCAGTGTGAGCATTTTTTTCTTCACCCTCCCTCCATCATTCGCTTTAGAACGCCCAACCAAATTGGAACGCATATGAATCCAAGGCCCGCACCAACTACATCTCATATCCTCCATCTACAAACAAGTGCAGGAAACACTCCCATTTACTGAAAATCTTCACTTATATAAGTGAGCCCAAACTCTCCAACGCCCTATCCCTGATATCTTGGTTCGGCTACTAAATCTTCCAGATGCATGGTTTATAGGGAGAACGCATACAAACTACTGGTACAAGACACCTGAGATGCTCCACACCACTAACCCTACTTTACCTGACTCCTTCTAGAGGTGTGGCCGAGACTAAGTCTCTTTATTTCACTTACTATGGACATGTCTTAACCTTCAGCCTCATTTCTGGCTTTATGTTATCTCTATGCTTGAAAAGGTCATTGACACCTCCTTGCCTGACAACCCCATCCACTATCTTCTGGGATTACCTTTATTAGGCATTTCTTATCTTAAAAGCAGCTGAAAGAGCCATCTCTAGGTGCTAGCTTTCCACTCCCTCATTCCATTGCCAACTCATACATACTATAACTATGGTTCAAGGCATGGAGCATCTCAGCGCAACCTAACCTGACAAATTGGATCTATTCCGCAAAGTATTGTCATGGAAATTTTGTATTTACAGGTTGAACTTTAAATGTGTCATATATTAGTGTTATTCATATGTCTCTCGTGTGGCTTAATTAAAGCTCTGAAGGCTTACAATGTATGTATTACAGTACTCAGCTCGGCAATGGATGAGATGGCAGATCTGCGCTTATAGACCGGCGTGTATGCCACCACAGCATGCGATGCGAATGCCGCCGGCGGTAGGCCGCGGGCCTGTATCCACATATCAGCAGCATAGTACCACATGGACTTCGTACCGCCAGGCGCCAAGCAGTGCGAACTCCGTGTGTAGGCTCATGTGTATCTTACAAGCCATTACCGACCTGAACTGTATCTGGATGGATGTGTTTTAATAAAGATCGTATTGGGCCCATTCAGATACAGACTGACACTGTTTAATCTAGGGGATGCTTGTACAGGGAATGTACATACTACTAGGAGCTGATAGGATGGGAAGCCTGCTCTCCACAGAGAGCTCACCATGGGAAAGGGGGAGGGGAGAACTGGTTTCCAGTATAGATAAAAGGAAAGGCTATGCTCCAATCAGGATGTACATTCTGTGTATAGACACTCCCCATTGCATTGTTCTGTGGGAGGGGATTGACCTGACCCCCCCCCCCCCCCGCGTGGGGGGGGGCATGTGTGTACTGGTAATAAAACAAGAGGCTGAGAATACAGACACTCTCTATGTGAATTCCAACAGCAACCTGAGTGTCATGTGATCATTCCTAGGTAACTGGAGCTCCATTTTCCCCACAAATCTCGAGATAGCTAAACCAGTTGGAGGCGCAGGAATCGTGGAGTTTAGCTGAAGTCACGGTAAGCGAGATTCGTACAGCTTTATGAGGGATTGCTGCGCATCCAACTGCGAGTACTCACGGTAAGGAGAAATTTGTTAAAAGCGAATTTCCAAGACAGTATCGGATTCTTGGAAACAGTCAGAATATGGCTCTCCATCTCTTCTAAGCCACTACCTATGTAACTGCTTTGATCTACCCCAGTAAAGCTCAGCCTCAGTCAAATCTGGTGTGTTCTTCGATAAACATGCTTATTACCTTTTACCAGTCCTTCTATACTTGTATAATTGTGATGTTGCTCATGTTCTATCCAGGACCTTGAGGGTAGCTCTGGACATATTCCAGCTTACTTCATATGTTGTCCAAGCATGTTGTACATCTTTTGACTTTTGGAATCCACAGAACTTATGAAACCTCTTCAAGCTGTTTGTGTTGCTTACTTAATTCAAACCATTCTTTATTTCCCATTATTGTTCTGTGAACCATATTGGATATAACTCTTTTCTTGTGAAATTCAATATAAATACAACTGCAAAAAAATACAGCAACCCTCCTATTCCCCCCTCACATCCACATCCTATTATTGTGTGACCAATACCATCCAAATCATTCTTACTTTCATTTCCCAAAGTTATCCATCTACAAGGAGACCTGTATAGATCACATGATGGCACCAATGAGGATGGAGGAGGACCGGAGTCATATGACTGAGAAGATACTAAACCTCACCCTGGAGATCATCTACCTGCTGACCGGAGAGGTGAGGAGGATTCTGGGAGGTCACATGACATCACTCTTATCTCTATTAATAAAACACAGACCTGACCGGAGAGGTGAGGAGGATTCTGGGAGGTCACATGACATCACTCTTATCTCTATTAATAAAACACAGACCTGACCGGAGAGGTGAGGGGGATTCTGGGATTCTAACATGATATTCCTATTGGTTCCGCAATACAGAGATTTCCTCTTCTGAAGTCAGGTGATCATATGACCATCACAGTGCCTCCATGTGACTCCCTAAACCCTGAGAGACACAACATGCAGAAGATTCTAGAAGTCACCAAGAAGATGATGGAGCTGCTGACAGGAGAGGTGAGCGGTGCTGGGAATTCTGGGACATTCTCCAGTAACAGACAAGGGATGTGTCTGGATGGTGACTGTATCATTGTGTGTGTCAGGTTCCTATAAGGTGTCAGGGTGTCACTGTCTATTTCTCCATGGAGGAGTGGGAGTATTTAGAAGGACACAAGGATCTCTACAAGGACGTCATGATGGACAATCAGCCGCCCCTCACATCACCGGGTAAGAGGAGACTTTATTGTTATGGAGAGAGCAGTACGGAGGATCCACCTAGATCCCCCATCATCTGATAAACACATAGAAACAATGGATTCAGTCAGTGTGTGTGTTTCCTACAGATGGATCCAGTCATGGGAACCCACCAGAGAGATGTCCCCATCCTCTGTATTCCCGGGATTCCACACAGGAAGACCACACTATCTCTCTCTTTTATAAGGTTGGTAGGTTGGAGCATCTAGAACATGGACTCCTGGAGACAATGTGTAGATTTTGTTTACAGTGTGGGATATCATGAAATTAATTTTTTTTACAGATGATCTTTTTCATAATTTTTTGGTTTAGGGTGAAGATCTGATAGATATAAAAGTTGAGGTTAAAGCAGAAGAAGAAGAGGCGTATGTGAGGGATGATCAGCAGTCTATGGAGGAGGATGGAATAATGGGGACATTTATAGAGGAGGACACGCCTACAGAGATCAGCACAGGTGGGTCCTGAACACTAAATCCATTCCTCCACCCATACTGCTCACTGATTGGTCCAGAGTAGGGCGGGGACTGGGTGATATCAGCCTATAATACCCTGGTCACTTTCCTGAGCTGTGTGTCCCCGTCCTGTATTCCTGGATTTCTCTCGGATATCTTCCTTCTCTGTGCTGCAGACATAATTTATGTATCAGTTTCCATTGTTTCTTCACTCTCTGACTGAGGTCCATGAATAAAGAAATGACCTGGTAGGAGATCAGAGGAGCCATTTCCTAGTTCCCTTGAGGGTGGAATTGTAAGCTCCTCAGAGACCAAGCTGCTTGATGTGGGCGGAGTCCTGGTTTGGGGAACCAATCAGCTCCTGTCTAGTAATCCTCTTTGTCTTTGTATTTTAGTCCATGGCCGGGAGATGAGGAAAACCTCCGAGGATTGTCTCACTTTGTCTCCAGACTGGAAAGTAGAAGATGAGGACATCACACAGTATAGTCCAGGAGAAAACCCAGCTCCCTCCAATGTCCATCTGGCACCACCCAGTGTAGATGGACTATTGGATTCCTCGTATCCTGAGGAACCTCAGACCGGCTTGCCAACAGAGAAGAGGTTCTCCTGTCCTGAGTGTGGGAAGGGTTTCCATTTTAAATCCCATCTTAAAGTGCATAAAAGATCTCACACGGGGGAAAAACCATATTCCTGTCCAGAGTGCGGGAAATGTTTTTCACAGAAGTCCCATCTTTACACACATCAGAGATCTCACACAGGGGAAAAGCCGTATTTCTGTCCTGAGTGTGGGAGATGTTTTTCCATGAAGTCCAATCTTTATAGCCATCAGAGATTGCACACAGGGGAGAAGCCTTATTCCTGTCCGGAGTGCAGGAGATGTTTTTCATATAAATCAGATCTTGTTACACATCAAAGGTCCCACACGGGGGAAAAGCCATATTCCTGTCTTGAGTGCGGGAAATGTTTTTCAGTGAAGTCCAATCTTTCCATACATCAGAGATCTCACACAGGGGAGAAGCCGTATTCCTGTCCTGAGTGCGGGAAATGTTTTTCACAGAAGCCCCATCTATACAAACATCAGAGATCTCACACAGGAAGAAGTCACTTTCCTTTCCTGAGTGGGGGAAATGTTCCTCACTGAAGTCCTGTCTTCCTGTACATCGGGGTCCCACACAACCTTGGAGGTGTATTAGTGCCTTGAGTGTGGGAAATGTCTTCTAGTTGAATGTTGCTGGACATCCCAGCTATCATGTGGGGAAGAAGCACACCCTGATATACACCTCAGATATACTCCATGGCTGATCTTCATCATGGAAGAAACAGTTCATAAGGAGATCAGAGGTCACCGAAGACATGGATGAAGTGTGGGAACGGGTTGGCCATTGATAGCAGGAGAAGAATAAAATGGAGTCATCACCTTTCATTAGCTGAGTACATTTTGTGGTGGGAGATTTCACAAACACTTGGAAGTTTTTTAACCATCTGCCCTCTAGAGGATTTACTCCCCTTAATGACCAGGCCTCTTTTTGCTACTCGGCGCTGCACTAATTCAACTGATAATTGCGCGGTCATGCAATGCTGTACCCAAATGAAATTTACGTCCTTTTTTTCACACAAATAGAGCTTTCTTTTGGTGGTATTTGATCACCTGTGCGCTTTTTATTTTTCATGCTATAAACAAAAAAAGACCAAACATTTTGAAGAAAACCTATATTTTTTACTTTCAGCTATAAAAAATATATAGTAAACTCAAAGTTAGTTATAAATTTAGGCTAAAATGTATTCTGCTCCATGTTTTTGGTAATAAAAATCCCAATAAGTGTATATTGATTGCTTTGTGTGATAGTTATAGCATCTACAAACTATGGTATAGATAATGGAATTTACACAGCTTTTACTTTCTGACTGCGTATCACATTTCCTGAGGTGCTAAAATACCAGGAAAGTACAAACACCCCCAAATTACCCCTTTTCAGAAAGTAGACACTTTAAGCTATCTGCTGAGAGGCATTTTGAGTCCATGGAAGATTTATTTTTTTCTACAAGTTTCTGGAAAATGACAAAAACTTTTTTCTTTTTTTTTTTACACAAATTTGCCATTTAAATTATTTATTTCTCATAAAAGCCATGGGCATATGTGGAATTACACCCTAAAATACATTCCGCTACTTCTACCAAGTATGGGTATACCACATGTGTGAGACTTTTTGGGAGCCTAGCCACATACAGGAGCCTGAAATCCAATGACCACTTTGAAAGCCTGAAGGTGCGTAACGTCCCCATTTCACTTCCTCACTACCTATGACAGTTTTGAAGGCCCTGACATGCCAGGATAGCACCAAAGCCCCCCAAATGACCCCTTTTTGGAAAATAGACACCCCAAGAAATTTAAAAAGAGGCATGGTGAGTATTTTGCAGATCTCATTTTTTCTCACAAGGTTTTGAAATATAAAATAATAGAAAAAATATGTTTTTGTTTTTTTTCTTCATTTTCCAAAAACTTGTGGCAACAAACGAGATCTGCAAAATACTCACCGTGCTTCTTATCAAATTCCTTGTGATGTCTACTTTCCAAAAAGGGTTCATTTGGGGGGGGATGGTGCTATCCTGGCATTTCAGGGCCTCCGAAACTGTGATAGGTAGTCAGGAAGTGTAATGAGGAAATAAAGCCCTTTAAAAGCCTGAAGGAGCTTATTGGATTTTGGGGTCCTGTACTTGGCTAGACTGCCAAAACGTCTCTCACATGTGGTACCCCCATACTTGGGAGAAGTAGCAGAATGTATTTTGGGGAGTAATTCCACATATACCCATGGTATGTGTGAGCAATAAATCATTTAAGTGACAATTTTGTGTAAAAAAAAAAAAAAATGTTGTCATTTTCCAAAAACTTGTGGTAAAAACATAAATTCCTCTATTGATTCAACATGCCTCTCAGCAAATAGTTTGGGGTGTCTACTTTCCAAAAAAGGGTTGTTTTGGGGGGTGGGGGCATTCTATGCCCAGCATTAGAGGTTTATGCCACACATCATTCACTCTTCTAACCACCTGAAGACCAAGCCTTTTCTGACACTTTTTGTTCACATGAAAAAAAATCTGTATTTTTTGCTAGGAAATTAATTGAAACACCCAAACATTATATATTTTTTTAAAGCAAACACCCTAGTGAATAAAATGGCGGGTGCTTCAATTTCTTATGTCAATAGTACTCGTGCAGTGATTTTTCAGACGCAATTTTTTTTTTAACAAAAATACATTTTTTTTACTTTTAATGCACAAAAACACAATATATTGGCCAATTATTTGGTAAAATATAAAAGATGATGGTATGCCGAGTAAATAGATACAAAACATGACATGCTTTAAAACTGTACATGCCCTGTGCAACGGCGACAAACTGCATACGTTTTTAATATCCATAGGCAATGTTTTAAAAGCCTTTACAAGCTACCATTTTAGATTTACTGAAGAGGTCTAGTGTTAGAATTACTGCCCTTGATCTGACGTTCATGGCGATACCTCACATGCATGGTGCAACTGCTGTTCCCATACTGGCACAGGGTCAAGGCTCACGACTGCAGATGCGTGCGTGGGAGTGAGGGTACTTTTTTTTTAAGTTATTTTGATTTTTTTAATTATTTTAACACTGTCCCTTTATTTTATTTTATTTTATTTTTTGATCACTTTTAATGCTATCACAGGGAATGCAAATATCCCCTATAACTTCAATGGGCATTGTCATATATTCTTTTTCGAGAAATCTGAGGTCTATCAGACTCTAGATATCTCCTCTGCCCTTACATTATCTAATCAAACCAAAATCGGTGTGATCAGATGCTTTCCCAATTTACAAATGGCGCTGTTTATATCCTGCAAAACTGAAGTGATGAAATGCTCGTAGCTTCTGATTTCTTAGGCTAAAGAGATGATTGGCACCATTCTGGTCTCCAATCAGGTCTATGGTCAGCTGGCAGAAACACCGGCTGCATTCTCAGGTTCCCTCGATGGCATGGGACTAAAGAACCAGCAAACACAAATGCTCCTGCACTTGGGGATGGACTCGATGCAGGCTACAACCACATTAAGAATGTCCTGGAACATGCACACCTTGCTGCCCTCAAATGGACCGGGGGAATCCAAATATACTGAATGAGGAAAGAACAAAGAGAGGGCGCACAGGCCTAGTGCATTACCATAAAAAATGTTTAATAAGAAATAAAGTAGGTGTTGTACTCACAAACGACAATATAGTCAAGGCACATCATAAAAGAACAGCTGGATCAACACCGCGCTGAGTAACAGTCCACAATAGGGAGTTTAGACATCCAAAAGACTGATGCGTTTCGAGGACTTGCCTCTTCCTCAGAGCCCAGGAAGAGGCAAGTCCTTGAAACGCGTCAGACTTTTGGATGGCATGGGACTGCCTGAGAAGGCCCATGGGGGAGGGGGGGGATTGTCTCCTGCTGCTTGTAAAGGCAATCCTGTAGCTAAATAGCCACTAGGATTGTTTTTACATAAATGCTGATCGCAAGCTGAAAAAAATGACACCAGGATGATGCCTGCAGCTGTAGGCATCATCCTAGTATAACCATTCAAAGTCCAGTGATGTAGCAGTACGTCACTGGTCCTTGTTCGGTATATATGCTATGTTCTATTTTTTTTGTATGCAGGCTGTGGGCTGAATGAAAAAAAAAGAGAAGAAACCTCTGCCCAAAAAAAAAAGTGTGGTATGCCCACCATTAAAATATACCGCCCTGCATCCACCCACTTCTGATGGTGGGCATACATTAGGTCGCACTTTGCCAGTTCCAAGATTGTACAAATGTCTAAATAGTGGCACGCTTGAATTGTCCACGTATAAGTGGTACCCTGTATGGAAAAAGGATGACACCAAGTCCCAAACTATCTTGCCACTACTCCTTATGTAGTCTGGGCATCTGGGGTGCTCCACCTGACTATCTTTATTTTTTCATTTAACTTTTTATTTCATAATTACACAAACATTAACACATTCCATCTTCCAAAATATACTTTTTTCTTTTCTCCCCTAAATGAATAAATACATTCTATAACCCCCCCCGCCCATCCCACCATCATTATCGTATCTTTCTCTATCTGTATCCATTTCTCCCTAACTTGTTCCGACCAATCTCATCGTGATTTCTTAGGTTACCTCCTTTACCTTAATTAGTTCTGTATAGGATTCCGAGGTTTTGAAATTTAACCAAACACTCCATATGCTTTTATTTATTCCCATCTTATCCTCTTCTAAACTTCTCAGTTCTTCCATTCTGAAAATGCCTTCCACTCTATCTATCCAATCCACCACCCTCGGAGCCTCTGCCACTAACCAAAATTTTGGTATCAAACCCTTTGCTGCACTGATTAAATGGTACAATACTTTATTCCTATTTACTTTCACCATGGGCTCAGAATAATAAAATAAGCATTTCAGGAGATCCCCTTGAATATTTACCCCACATATTTCCTTGATATAATGCGCTATTTCCCTCCAATAAACCTATATCTTCGGGCAGCTCCACCAGATGTGCTCCATATTACCCTTCTTTCCACATCCTCTCCAGCACCATGGGGGCTTTCCCCTTGCTGCTTGTGGGTTATACTGGGTGATAAATACCATCTCGCCAAGCATTTATAGTTCATCTCTACTGTGCGCATGTTTATTACCTTGTGTGTTAGATTAAAAATACCTTCCCTTTGCTGAGGGTTGCTTTTTATTCCTAGTTCCCTTTCCCATTTACTTAAATATCCAGGGGGCTGTATATCCTCTAAGTCCACAAGGATTTTATATATCCTAGAGGTGATATGTTTTGGGCTTAATTCAGCATTCATTAGTTTTTCAAGCGGGTTCATTTCTTCTACATCCCTAAAGGGTTGTGGTAATTTTGCAATGAAATGAGATAACTGGTTATACTTCCATTCATCTATTCTAACAAACAAATCCTTATTCTTTTTTAAATTCTGAAACGTGCATAGTCTCCCCCCTTTTAATATCTTTCAAACGTGCGTTTTTATCCTTTATCCACCTTCAACTTATTTTAACCTTTCCTGGTACAAAAAAATCTGTTCCCACTAATGGCATCAATAGTGAATTAAATTCCCATTTTTCCTTATTGTGTAATCTGTCCCATGTATCAAACACTATCCTAGTCAATTTACTTGTTTCTACATCTAATGTGCAAAACTGTCAGGGCAGGAGCTATGAAACGGACTCACTGACTGATGACAACCACCACCCACAGACCGGAGTCCCTCAGGGCGCGGAGTCTAAGTCCCAGGCTGCCCTTCACCAGGGCCCCTGATGGTGGGGATGGACTTGACGCAGCCAGGAACCAGGTCGTGGCCCCTGAGACACCCCAGCTATGGTAATGGCCATCGCCAATGGTGTGTAGCTGGTAGGAACCAGATCAGACAATAGCGTAGTCGGGCAGGCCGGGTCGACAACAACGGGACAAATGGTACAGAACAGTAGACAAGAATAACAGGTCACAGGCCGGGTTCAGCAACGGGAGGTCAGAGCAAAGGAAAACGCAGAGAATGGTCTAGTCAAAAGCCGAGTCAGATTCCAGGAGAGTCACGAGAGTATAAACCGAGCTGTTGCAACACTAACACACAAGACACGAATGCAAAGAGCACGTGTGGGCAACATGCTTATATGTGATCAACTACACCCCTCTGGGGGATGGACCGCAGAGGCCTGAAGGCATAAAAGACTCCCACCATGCTCTGCAGAAACCCAATATGGATGCCAGCACATGGAGCAGCATAATCTCTGGGAAAAGGTAGGACCTTGACAGAAACCCATGAGGTATCTAAATCATTTTATCTAATTGTGATTTAGTTCATTCCCCTTCTATCTTTACCAAACTTTTCCCTTGTGAATTAAAAAAACAATCTATCACCCGTGAATATTACAGCTGTATAATACTTTTTTATATTCGGTAACCCCTCTCCTCCATTTGCTTTTGCTCTGCATAACACTTTATAACTAATCCTAGTCCTCTTATTTGCCCATATGAACTTAGTAATCATCTTTCTAATTGTTACAAAGAAAATTCCCAGTAAAGATATCGGGAGCATCTGAAACTTATACAGAATTTTTGGAAGTATCACCATCTTGACTAAATTATTATTCCAATCCACGAGGCCCCCCTTTTACTAGTCTTTTCAGCTCGTCTTTTATTTCATCTATCAGGGGAATATAGTTTGTTTGGTATATGCTTTTTACTGAAGTCGTTAATTTTTTTCCAAGATATCCTATTTTTTTTTTCATCCAGGAAAAGGGGAACACGTTTTGTAATCTTTGCTTTTCTATGACTGTGAGATTGATGTTTAGGATTTCCGATTTAACCGGATTTATCTTCAAATTTGATACTCCTCCATATTGTTTAAGTTCTTTCATTAAGTTGGGTAAAGTTATCATAGGGTTAGCCACGTAGAACAGCATGTCATCTGCATAAGCAGCAACTTTGTATTCCGTATCTCCTATTTTTAACCCTTTTATGTCATTACTTTTCGTGATCCTCTCCAACAGTGGTTCCAATGACAACACAAAAAGTATGGGGGAGAGGGGGCAACCCTGCCTAGTTCCATTGTTCATCCTGAAAAACTGGGATAAGGTTCCATTTACTTTTACCACCACTGATGGGTTCTTTTATAATCCTTTTATCCAATTCATCATTTTAGGTCCCAGCCCCAATTTTTCAAGCGTGTCAAACATAAACTTCCAATTGACCCTATCAAATGCCTTTTCCGCATCGATCGACAATACGATCGCAGATGTTTTTTCCTTTTTAGCTTTTTGTACCAACATCAAAGATCTCAGACCGTTGTCCCTCCCCTCTCTCCCTGGTATAAAACTGACCTGATCTAAATGCACCCATTCAGACATCCAGTCCTTCAACCTTGCAGCCAGTACTTTTGCATACAATTTAGTATCAGCGTTTAGCAATGAAATTGGCCTATAGCTTGCACACTGAGAACTATCCTTCCCCTATTTCAAAATGAGGATGATATAAGCCTTGAGGGATTCTTCCCTCATTCCTACTCCCTCTCCTATCACATTCATGTATTTACATATTTTGGGAACCAAATATCTCTTTACATTTTTTCAGGTATCTTTCAAGATTTTCTAGTTTTTCCTTTGCTATATTTGGGAGCTCCACCTCACTTAAATCGTCCTGTATTCTTTTCTCCTCCTCCTCTTCACTTCCCCCATACTTATCCTTTCTTACATGATAAAGTTCGCTATAGTAATTATGAAACCTCCTAGCAATGTCAGATGTTTTAAACAAATTCTCTCCCTTCCCGTCACTAATTTTATCAATAAAATTCTTTGCCTGTTTATTCCTGAGTCTTCTCATTAAATATTTTCCTGGTTTATTCCCCCATTGATATCTTTTTTAGCCATTCTATTAACTATCCTCCTAAAATCCTGTTCCATCAGTTCTTTCAACTCACCCCCTTTTTGTATTATCTTCTGATATTTATCCGTCCCCTTTTCCTTTTTGTGAGTTTGTTCCAATTTTTGCAGTTCTTCTATGGCCTGTTTTATTTTCTATGCCTATAGAAAACAATATTCCTCTGATGTAAGCTTTATGTGACTCCCACACTATTGCCTCTGACATTCCCTCTGTCTCATTTATCTCACAAAATTGTACAATTTCCCTTTTTATCCTCTTCTCCACTTCAGGATCCTGTAAAAGTGAATCATTCAATTTCCAAGATAATGTTTTATCTTCTCCACTCCCCGTTTGAAACCTCATCATAACTGGGGCATGATCTGATAATGACATAACTTCAATCTTAGATCCTTTTACTATCTCCAACTGTCTATGCTCCACCATTATATAGTCCAATCTTGAATATGTACCATGGGCATGGGAGAAGAAGGTGTAATATTTTTCTCTCGGATGGTTTATCCTCCACACATCAACCAGCTGATATCTATACAATACCCCTTTCAAAGATTTAAGACTCCTCTCTCCTTCTCGTCTCCTCCCCCCGGATGACACATCCCATCTGGGATCCAAACACAGATTAAAATCCCTTGTCATGACCAGGTTCCCCTTTTTAAACTCCATATGTTTCCTTAATGTTCCTTCCAGAAATCCCGCTAGATTTTTATTTGGGCAATATATGTTAGCGAGTGTATATTCCTTTCCTAATAATTTCCCCCTGATAAACAAGAATCGACCTTCCAATTTTCCATTCTATCCTCCAATTGGAAATCAACTTTTACTGAAAAACTGATTGCTACTCCTTTTGCCCCCTTTACAGGTAAATCCGCATATATCCATGTTTGGTAATGCTTTGAATATAATTTCACATTTATATTTCTAGTTAGGTGAGTCTCTTGGAAGAATATTATATCTATTGAGTATTGTTGGACCACCCTCAATATCTTATGTCTTTTGCAGGGTGAATTTAGCCCTTTCACATTATAGGTCATAAACTTAAGCTCATTCATAACCTCTGTTCTTTTTTTTTATCTATTCCCTTTGACTCCTTTCCACTTGAATACAGATAATTCCTACTAAACACTTTCTCTACCCCATCTCCTCCTTCTCCCAACCCTCCTCCCCTTCCCCCCTCCCCAACCCTCCCCTCCACCTTCATCCCCCCCCACTCCCCTGGCTAATCTTAAGCCTAAGAATTTGACTAGAAGGATACCCCCTAGCAATTCCTTGATTGGGGTGAGACTCGCACTATGATGACCTCCCTTTCATCTGTACAGATAACATCTCTAATTGTCAAATAGTCATGCGCTGAGCCTACCGGACTGCCAGCCTGCTCTAACCCTCCCTATCCCCTTGATCATCAGCACAAGGAGATATAGACCAATGAGGAACTACAAGATTCTAATGAGCCCCTGGATGGAGAGAAGGGAACAAAAACACCTCTATGTATCCCCACCCCTCCCCACATCTCTATCCCATAGCCCCCTCCCCACACTCATCTTCTAAAATCGTCGTCATATCTACTAATTGCCCTCTGCCAATTGCCGTCTAACTGGGGCCCGGGTGTCTCTTTCTCTAATCCTCTCAAACCACCCCTCTATGTTAACTTTCTGTAAGTCCAATTTTTCATAAAAGTCATTATAGTCTTCTGGGAATCTCAATCTTGCCAATCTTCCATCTCTCCATCCGACCAAACAAGAAGGAAATCTCCAACTATATCTGACATTTTTCTCTCTCATATGGATTAGAAGTGGTTTTAGGGCTCTCCTTCTCACCAATGTCTGTGGAAATATCAGCGTAAATTTGTATGACTGAATCTTCAAATTTTATTTCCGGAAAGTCCTGCAACCCTTTCTATATCTGATCCCAATCTCCAATATCCTGAAATCTGGCTATCACATCTCTGGGTCTTTCTGCTGATATACCCTTTGGCCTTCTGACCCTATATACTCTGTCAATTTTTATACAATCTGTCTCTGGTCTTCCCATAATTGGGTTGCAAATTCTTTTCATTTTCCCCAGCAAGTCTTCCTTCTGTCCTTTTTCTTCCAGAATACCTCTAAACCTCAAATTAGACCTTCTACTGCGATTCTACTGATCTTCCATTTTGAATAAAACTTCTCTCATTTCTAATCACCTCTTTTCTATTTGCATTTCTAATCTCTCAATTTGTAGTGTATGTTCCTCTACTCTTTTCTCCGACTCCTCCAAACGGGACAGGACATGACCCAGGTCACCTCGGAGGTTCCCGATCTCCTTTTTGACAACTATCTCCAATTTTGTAAACATTTCTATCAGATCCTTTTTTGAAAGGGTATGTACTGAGGGCTCTTCCTGTTCAACTTTTCTTTGTTCCCCTCTACTCTCTGAAATTGGGCTTCCTTTATCTTGGACCTCCTCCATATTACCAAGTGACATTCTTGATTGATCACCTCTATGTTTATAGAGCACCTCGCCCTGGTTCTCTTGATTTTGCGATTCTGGACTTTTTTTCCCCTGTGCCGGCATATATTTTTTTATCGTAAGGGAGTTTCCACTTGCCTGGGGTGTTTTAGGGCCACCCCCTTTGGTTGGTTTACTTCTCATTTTCTTAATAGGATTTTCGTTTAATGACTTATTTGTTATTTCAGACTGGGGTAGGCCTTCTATATTTATATATACAGTATATAATATAGGTCTACTGTATAAGACTAACTTGGGTCTTCTGTATTGAATTTGCGTAAATCTGCTATATATGGCTAATACGTGTCTTCTATATAGTACTTGACTTCAGTCAGCAGTATATAACTTGATGCAGATCAGCTGTATACCATTTGATGTGTGTCTACTATTTGAAATTTTGTGTGGATCTACTATGTAACACTTGACAGAATTCCGCTGTATGGACCTTGGTGCAGGTCCCTTGTTTAGCCTTCCATATGAGTCTATTGTTTGGAGCTTAGTGCCGGTCTGCTGTGTTGTATTTAACAAGAGCCTGTTATTTACGGCTTAGTACAGGTCTGCTATATAAAATTTGGTGTGAGTCTGCTGTTTGGAGCTAGGTGCGGGTCCGCTGTGTACCATTTGGCGTCAATCAGCTGTATAAAGCTTGTTGCAGGTATGTGCTTTGGTATTAATCTGCATTTAAAAGCTTGGTGTGGGTCTGCTGTATGGTGCTTGACGAGAATCAGCTGTAACTATCAGTCATTAGACTTCCACCCGCACCGACAGACATTAGTAATACAGTTCACAAACATATGTACCCAGTGTGCTGGGAAATATCTGCAGCAACCCTTAACCATTAGCCGCCCGGCCAATGGCCGTTTGGCGGCTTCAAATGCGCTCCTCCATTCCGGGTGCACGCCATTTGGCGTGCTCCCGCACATGCGCCGTTTGCGCTAGTGCAGAGCGGCGCAGCAGTGCGATCTGTCGGCGGCCGTGCACCTCGGACACGGCCGATGACAGATCCGAGTACCGGCTCCCGTTGCTGGTACCATGTGACCTGCTGTGACCAATCACAGCAGGTCACATGACAGTTGTATACATGGATGGCTTCATTCATGATGCCATCCATTGTATACTAGTGCCTAGCTGTGAATGGTCACAGCTAATCACATGCACATGTCATGTGATTAGCTGCGACCAAATCACAGCTAAGCACAAAAAAAAAAAAAAAAAAAAGCTGAATGAATCGATTTCATTCAGGTAAATGCTTGCTTATAGCAAAGTAATTCTTTGCTATAAGCAAATTGTGTAAAAAAAAAAAAAAAAATACTGATCACTTCCCCATAGTACAATGTTACTATGGTAACATTGTACTATTTTGGTCATAGTAAAATATGAAAAAAAATCTTAAAAAAAATAAAAAAAATGTAATAAAAAATTAAATATAATAAAAAAATAAAAAAATATATATATTTTTTTTTTTTCATACTGTGACCAGTCAGTGTCCCTGTTCACCGCCATGCCAGTTATATGATGACGCTGTACTGCACTGGTGACAGTATGTAAAAAAAAAATAGTTAAAATAATTTTTTTCATTTTTTCATTTTCGGAAAAATTATGACAAAAAAATACAACTTCAAAAAACTTGCCATGCCTCTTATGAAGTACGTCGGACTGTCTACTCTGCAAAAAGGGGTCATTTGGGGATATCTGTACTATTCTGACATTCTTGGATCTCAAGAAATTAGATTGGCCGTCAGTACTTCAGGATTGATCAATATTCAGATCTATACCATAGTTTGTGAACTCTATAACTTTCCTACAAACTAAATAATACATCCTAATTTGGGTTATTTTCACCAAAGACATGTAGCAGAATACATCTCGGCCTAAATTTATGAAGAACAATTATTTATTTGTAAACTTTTATAACAGAAACAAAGAAAAATGTGTTTTTTTTTCAAAATTTTTGGTCTTTTTTTGTTAATTTAGCAAAAAATAAAAACCCCAGCAGTGATTAAATACCACCAAAAGAAAGCTCTAGTTGTGTGAAGAAAATGATAAAATTTTAGTTTGGGTACAATGTTGTATGACCGCGCAATTGTCATTCAAAGTGTGAGAGCGCTGAAACCTGAAAAATGGCCTGGGCAGGAAGGGGGAAAATTGCCCGGTATTGAATTGGTTAATCACCCTCCACCAGGCAATCTGCACCAACCTTTATGTATATATTTTATTTTATATGCCAGGTGGAATAGATGTAATTGGGAACTGACCATATATCCCCAGGCTCCGGTCCCACTGCTGCTGCTCCCTTCCACTTCTAACCTGTGACCGCCTTCCATACCTCTCTGGGTCCTTGCTTCTTCTCTCTCCTTCAGCCGCTTCCCCTCACACTCCAGCTCAAGACTCACATGGGAGCGGACTCTCACTCCGCTCCCCCAGCACACCAACACCGCTCCTTTGCCGCACCGCCGTCCTCCACCGCTCCGGATCAGATGACACCTGGGCTCTGCGTCCTCTCACTACAGGGAAGGGTAAGCTCCTTCCACACTTAGGGCACAGATCCTCATATTCCTTCTAGCAGGCCGGTGCCTGTAGCCTCCCAGCCATGCTGCTACAGCGTCCTGCTGCGGCTCATCCCCATTTCCTCCTGACAGATTCTACCCCCACGTGATGATCTTTTCCCTCATAAATCCAAAACTTATAAGTATAGCCTGTTGTCCTCTCACAGGTCTTCTACATCGTGACCCCATATCTGGCACGCTTGCTGGGGAGAAATTGTTTGAATGCAAGGCGGCCAAAAAAATGAATGAGGGACTCATCAATGCAGTTTTTTTGCTGGGGAATATAGACATCTGCAAATTTTTGGTTACGGTGATTTGTGAGGGGCTGAATTTTGTGGAGCCGGTCAAATTCAGGGTCACCTCGAGGACGACAGAGTGTATTGTCATTGAAATGCATAAAACACATTACACTCTCATATCTATGCCTGGCCATGGCAGCAGAGAACACGGCATATGATGAATCAGGTCTGTGGACCAATACAACTGCAATTCATTTTTTTAGTAATGCCCATGTTGAGGGTTAGGCCCCAAAAAAATATAAATTCGAAAACTGTAATGGGTTTCCATGCGAATGGTCTGGCAAGGTATGAATTTGGGTTGGCGGTGATACATTGTTGTGCATATAAACTGCTTTGATCCACAATCAATGCATACAGATCTTCCGTGAAAAACAGCTCCAAAAAAATCAAGGGGAGTAGTTAAATTTGCTATTTCCACCTGAATTCCGGGTTGGGCAGTGAATGGGGGAAGTTCAAGTGCTGCAGAATTTGTGGGCTGCCAATCGGGATTTGCAAGCACATCCAGAAGGATACTAGGGGCTCTACAGGCCTGTGTGTGAATTCTTGGTGGTTGTGGGACAATACTTGTGCTCACCACCGCACCAGCTTGTACTGCACTTAGGGGACTCACCACGTCGCCAAGTGATACTGCAGTGCTGGTATTATTATTATTATACAGGATTTATATAGCGCCAACAGTTTGCTCAGCGATTTACAGTATAATGGGAGACAATACAGCAATGATACAGTTCAATACAATTGGGTTAGGAGGGCCCTGTCCCTTGAAGCTTGCAATCTAAGAGGTATGTGAAGGACCAGGATGTACTAGACCGCTGGTGCTCACCAGTTCACCAAAAGGTAGCGTGGCACTAGTACTGGCACTCTGCTGCACATGAGAGTCATCAAAATTTACCGCCAAGTGCTAACAAAGATCAGGCCTGATTTTGTGAACACTGCGGTTTTGTATGCAATGTATCAAGTGACAGTGACCTACTGGCATTGCACTTGCTGGGGGAGAAGGGGGGGTAAGAGTAGGGGCTAAACGCAGGTGCTGGCAGGTGCCGGGGCTGATCCCGCTAACGCTGCATTTTTGGGGACGCTATACTAATGTGAACGCGGGTATAGTGCTGATCTGATCAAACATTGATCCGTTCAGACACTATACTAGCAATGGAGGTTTATTGTGTATGAGCGTCTTCCTGGCAATTGAGGGGTTAAATGTGATGACTGGTGTACTGACGGGCAATCTGATGCTATCTGGGAGGGGTGTGAAAACCACAGGAGCGCAAATCACATATATATATGTGATTTTGTGTACCTGTGCTGCCCTGTAGCAGTATTTCTGCTATAGGGCAGTCAGGAAGTGGTTTGTGTTATGGCGCTGCGTCACTTTAACTGACAATTGCACGGTCATGCAACGCTGCACCAAAATTAAATTTACATCCTTTTTTCCCCATGAATTGGGCTTTCTTTTGGTGGTATTTGATTGCCTGTGCGGTTTTTATTTTTTTGCGCTATAAAAAAAGACTGACAATTTTGAGAAAAAAAAATATTTTGGACTTTTCGCTATAAAACATGTCCAATAAAAAAATTTTAAAATCAAATTTCATCATAAATTTTGACCAAAATGTATTCTGCGACATGTCTTTGCAAAAAAAATCCCAATACGTGTAAATTAATTGGTTTACGTGAACGTTATAGCATTTACAAATGGCAGTATAGATACTGGATTTTAAATTTTTTTTATACTAATAGTGGCAATCAGCGACTTATGGCGGCAATCAGCGACTTATGGTGGCAATCAGAGACTTATGGCGGTGATCAGCGACTTATAGCGGGACTGCGGTGGACATTCTGACACTGGGGGGAACTGACTTGGGGTCACTGACATCCCCAGTGACACCAATAAAGTGATCAATGCAAAAAAAACACTGATACTGTAATAATGGCACTGGGGAGGAAGGAGTTAACTTCTGGAGACAATCAAAGGGTTAATTGTGTGAGAGGAGTGTTTCACTAGGGGGTGGGGGTGTGTACTTCACTGTTACACACTGTTCCTGGAGGCTGTGTCCAGCCATCACAGAACAGTGAGCTGAAAGCTGACAGGGAGGAAAGCTCCATTGAAAACAATGCAGCCTTCCTCTCTGTCTGTGATTGCCGGCTTGCTTCTTGGTTTGCTTTGATTAAATATGTATTCCAGCACGTTATCTATTGATTTTAATTTCCCATCCTGCTCCAATGTGAATGCGGCCGACGAACTGTCAATCACCCGTGTGCCACCTTTTTTGCCCATAAATGCTATTTCCAATATGGCACACCGTGCCTGAGGAAGAAGGAGCAAATGCTTCATAACGCATCGCCATTATTGCTCGTCACATTTGGTCATGAGGTCACTTCCATCCACCGCTGCGTTCCACACTGATCCGAACGCCCTGGGAGTCACCGGAGTGGCCTGACAGCAGGACCTCTGTCTCTTTCATCTGGCGGACCGGGACCGTGATTGATGACATCCACCTGTCCAGCGCCACATGCCTGTATATATTAACTTCCTTTGTGAGTGCATCTACTCTGAATTATTAAACGTATGATTGTAATACTACACTCAGATGGCACTTGTCCTCCCTGCAAGCTGTCGGCTGTAAGTAGGACAGCATATCTCCCAGATATGGCTATAGGAGGGGATTTATATTTGAACTGGTCCCCCTTTAGAGACAGGAGCTTTCTCCTTCCTCCTTTCTCAAATTGGTTAGGGAGTATAAGCTTTTTTGACGCATGGACAATTAACAGCTTCCCCGATGCCCTACAGCAGAAATACTGCTATAGGGCGGCAGGGCTGCGCAAAATCACACACATGATTTCCCATCGGCACCCGTTGATTGCAGAGATTCACTGATGGGGGAAAGACCTGTATGTAAACAATACACATCTCTCCCGTCAGCTCCTTCACACTGCTTTGTATGGCTCTGCATAGCAGCATGCGTACAGTGTAACAGCACACAGTTAACCCTTTGATCACCCCACATATCCTTAGTACAGTGTCAGTTATTTTTATTAGCACCGATCACTGTATTGGTGTCATTGGGGATTTCAGTAACACCAAATCCGTTCCCCCCAGTGTCAGAATGCCCACCACAGTCCTGCTATAAGTTGCTGATTGCAACATTACTAGTAAAAAAAAATTACAGTATATATACCGCCATTTGTAGGCGCTATAACTTTCATGTAAACCAATTAATTTTTTTAGCAAAGACATGGAGCAGAATACATTTTTGCCTAAATTTATGATGAAATTGTCCGTTTTTTTGTTTATGGTGAATAAAATCCACACAGGCGATCAAATGCCACTGAAAGAAAGCTCTATTTGTGGGGAAAAAGGACATAAATTTAATTTGGGTGCAGCATTGCATGACCGCGCAATTGTCAATTAAATTAACACATCGCTGTATCGCAAAAAATGGCCTGGTCAGGAAGCGAGGTAAATCCTCTGGAGGGCAAATGGTTAAGCATGTGGGGAGGTGCAGCGGCAGTCCTGTTGCAATAAAACTTGAGCTTGTAATGAGCATAATTCCAATGTTACAAACACCCTGGTAGGACAGCAACGCTGTAGTGAAATAACTCACAGTTCCAAGCAGTCAAAAGTGTGGCTGAGGAGAGGTGCCGACAGTGTCTGTTTCATAGGGTGAAGTATTGCCTGGCCAGTCTGGTCCCAAGAGGGGAGGCTTCTTTCCAGGTTAGTGAGTCGCTTGCCTTTCTCCCTCCACTTTAGGAACTTTCCCTACCGCTTGTTACTTTCTCCAACAAGCAGGGCCTCTCTCTCCCTACTTTAGACATTCACAAAATGTGTGCCACAACCCAAGAGCAGGGACTTATAAAGACCTTGCTTACACAAGATGGCCACCAAGGGTCACATGGCCACAGCGTAGCAAACCAGAAGGCTGCTCCATTGCCCCAGGAAACCATAGAGAAATTGTATTCCCCTAGACTCCCTGTGATGCTACTCGGGTCAAGCACCACCTACAGTGGAGAAAACAGACTTCACCTGCCTCAAGCACCTCGCCCATAAGCAATACACCTTTTATTCTACCCCACATAAGATGTACTTTGGCTTGGACTACTTCCTCATCTCTGCCCCCTTATCACCTGGTCAGATCTGCTTCTGTTATCCTGGACATACTGATCTCTGACTCAGGAACCAAATCCCACCACTGGATTATAAATGAGTCCCTTCTTCAGGTCCCAGAAATCCAGGACACACTTCCCTCCGCTCTGACCGAATTTGTTCAGCTTAATACTGGCTCAGTGTACAAGGCGTCTACCCTGTGGGAGGCACATAAAGCTTTCTTCTGAGGTCAATGCATTTCCACATTCATCCATCTGAAACGTGATAAGAATCGGTCCACAATCCTTTTACACCGACTAGAGAGGAGCAGCTTTAGCGCCATTCAAGTGTCACGCCTTCGCCTGGTGTCACAGCTGCAAAACCAAATCAGAAAATTAGATAGACATACGGGACTAAAATCTCTGGACTCAACAGGATTTGTATGACTGATCCAATAAATCACACAGGATGATGGAGAACAAAGAGTTAGTCCACCACAATCCATCCCCCACTGATCACTCCAACAAGACGGTTCCCCTATTTACTGGGATCTGTGCCAAGTTTCATCATAACTTGTATGACGGCCTTACAGCGGGCGAGCACCCACCTTATAGTCCAGAAACATCTGACGGATTTACTGCCTCTTTACAGACACCCAAACGGAACTCCTCTGATCTGAAACTTTTAAATTCTGACATATCTATTGAGGAACTCATGGAAGTTTCTCACCCTCCAGCCCTAAAATCTCTGCTTGAGAGTTTTTGATGTGCCTCTGCCGAATGACCCGTTCATTTTCTATTGGGGTTATCTTTTTTTGGGAATCTTTAAACAGTCTAAGCAATTAGCCCACCATATTTTATTGGTGCCAGATGAGTTATCTCTAAGTGTTGGCTCTCTAAACCTCCCCCCTCACACTCAGCTACCTGATACTATAACATTGGTTCCAGGCATGGAACACCTTACACCAACCCAAGCTGACCAGCTGGATCTGTTCCATAAAGTATGGGACACATAGGACCATCTGGAGCACAGTTGGCCATCTCCACCTTCACCACCTCCAATGCAGTTCACCTGATCTCCCTTGGAATGACTGGTGACTGCATTGGTTTGTGGTGTTAATTGATCTGAACCTCCTTTTGTCACCTCTTCCTTTATATCTCGGTTGAATATACAGATGTTGTTGTTATGTTCAGCACTTTATTGGCTGTCTTGGTTGTACATTACTATAATATGTCTGCTGTCCAAGTAAGATGAGTGCACATTGCAGGCCGGAGTCTTCTCTTCATCACCCTACTGGTCATTGATCATCAACACAATGGAGAAGGTTTTTTTTTTATTATTATTATTATTATTTTTCCTTCATGTTCTTCTTTGTACCAAGTTTGATGTACAATTACTTTTTGTAAAATGCAATAAACAAAATAAAATAGCTGATTTTTGAACAAAACATTTTCTGCACTCAGAATAGGAATATGGCTTCTCCCCGTGTGAGATTTCTGATGATAATTAAGACTGGATTTATCTGAAAAACATTTTCCACACTCAGAACAGTGGTATACCTTATCCCCCGTGTGAGATCTCTGATGTTTGTAAAGACTGGAGTGCTTTGAAAACCTTTTCCCGCACTCAGGACACAAATATGGCTTTTCCTGTGTGAGATCTCTGATGTATGACAATTTCTGATTTTTTTTAAAAAACATTCCCCACACTCAGTACAGAAATATGTTTTTTCCCCATGTGACTTCATTGAAAAACATTTCCCGCACTCAGGGCAGGAATACGGCTTCTCTCCCGTGTGAGATCTTTTATGCCTATTAAGATAGAATTTATAATGGAAACATTTCCCGCACTCAGTACAGGAGAAGCTCTTCCCTGTTGGAAGGCCGGCCCGGTCCCGCACAGTCTGAGGTTCCTCAGGATACAAGGAATCTGATGATCCATCTACACTGGGTGGTGCCGGATGGACATTGGAGGGAGCCGGGTTTTCTCCTGGACTATACTGTGTGATGTCCTCATCTTCTACTTTCCAGTCTGGGGACAAAGTGAGACAATCCTCGGAGGTTTTCCTCATCTCCCGGCCATGGACTAAAATACAAAGACAAAGAGGATTACTAGACAGGAGCTGTGTCACGGTCTGTGTCAGGTTCAGAGACCAGTTGCTACAGCAGTTGTAAGGCTTACCTGAAACCAGCAGGATTGGTACACCAGCGGGTCACCCTGGGAATGACACAGGCTCACCTAAGGTGCGGGGTCTAAGTATCCACTGATCTTCCCCAGAGCTCCTAATGGTGGAGATGGATTTGGCTGTGTGTGAATACCAGGTCGCAGTCTCAGGATCATCCCACCAGGGAAAGGGCAAGCTGGAAACCAAGAGCGGATCAAACAGTTTAGGGATGACAAAAGCAAAGTCAGTCACTAGCCAAAAGTCGGTCACAAACTAGACAAGGCAGAATTATCCAATAGATCAGGCAGAGTATAGTCCAGCATCCCAGGTAGCTCAGTGAGAAGAAACATTGCCTCTCACTGCAGAAGGCCCAGGTTCAATCCCAGGCTCTGACAGTACTCCCTTCCTCACAGGACATCCCCTGGACATTTTAGGACCAGGCTTGTGGGGAAACCTCTGGTGGAATTCTCTTGTTAGTCTAGGAGCATGGACATTTTCCTCAGTCTCCCAAGAATTTTCCTCTTGCCCATATCCTTCCCATTGGACAAGATATTGCAGTTTTCCTCTAAACATCCTAGAGTCAAGAATGTTCTCCACCACATATTCTTCTTCACACTGTACCTCAACAGGTGGAGGAGGAGGAAGAATTCAGAGAAAGGATTTTCATGAGATGGCTTGAAAAGTGATACATGAAAAACTGGATGAATCTTCATATTGTCAGGAAGTTTTAAGCGAAAGGTGACTGGGTTAATCTGAGCAGAAATCTGGAAAGGTCCCACAAACTTTTGGCCCAACTTTGCAGATGGAACATGAAGCTTCAGAATTTTAGTAGATAGCCAAACATCGCCCACATGAAAGGTAAGAAGTGATCTGCAATGACTGTCGGCAGCCCTTTTATAACTGTCCTGAGCCTCTCCAAAGGTCTCAATCAACTTCGACTGAGTCTCCTGCAAGGTAGTTAATCTGTTGGCAACAGCAGGAATTTGAGTTGTGATAGGGAGCTCCGGGATAAAAACTGGATGATACCCCATATTGACGAAAAAGGGGCTTTGGGAAGTGGAGCTATGTTTAGCATTGTTATAGGCAAACCCTGCCGTAGGTAGATAGTCCACCCAGTCATCCTGAAGATAACTGACAAAACACCGAAGGTACTGTTCCAAAGTTTGATTGGTCCTCTCAGTCTGACCATTACACTGCGGATGAAAAGCAGAGGACAATAATACATGACTGCTCGGGGGAGGGATTCTGGCCCCTTTTATTTTGCAGTAAATGTGATTGCATTAGTCCCGTTGATTTTCGTATTTCCATGTAATAAAAGGTGTCACATGATGTCGGGTTCCCCTTTTTCTCCTCCCTGAGTGTGTATTTAGAGGCGGAGCTCCTGCTGGAACCTATACTGGTACTCTAACCCTGTACGTTTTACTGTTTTATCATAATGATATATACTCAATAAATACTTTTTATAATACTACACCATGAGCGTTTTCATCTCTATCACCTGGCACTGAGCCTCCACATCTCAGCCCAGCATTCTAGGAGTCCACCCAGGCAGGACAATTTGGGATATTGGTCCAGATCAACTTCTCTGGCAGCCGTCACCCCATCTACCACCAGAGGGCACCTTTATCATCAGGCTATACCTTCATGGGACCTCCGGCTTCATGGAATTTCTATGTGCACATTAAATTGCACTTCCGGTGAGTGGGCAATTTTTCTACACCTTCATGTTAGGATGCTGGAATATACCCATTTGGATTGAAGTTATTTATACTCCATCACTGGAGTATACCTTTTGGACTGATATTTTACTACCTTGGACTGTTTAACATTCAGTTTATAGGACTTTTCCATTTCTGTCATATTTTGTCATACTTTAGATAGTGTGTTTTATTTGTATAGCGCTGCACACCCTATTTTCATGTCATATTCCTAGAAAGGCTTTGTGGTTCCTTTTTGTGCATCAGCAGCTTTTTATTGGTGCGCTCGCTAACTCACACATTTATGTGGCTACACTACAGCTGACACAGTTTGAAGGGCGGAGCACTTTCACACCTTATCAACTTTTCACTGATTGGTGGATTTTTGGAGCAAAATAAGTGGACTGAAGTAGATGCAAAGTGGAAGCGGTGGACTTGCAGAAAACACTATACTGAGCACACAATATTGTCCGTCTCCATGGATTTGCACAGGATTTGAGATGATTTCCTATAGCAGCAAATCTGATGATATGAAGTGGGTGTAAAGTGGAAGCAGTGGATCTGCAGGGAGCAGCATCTTGAGCACAAAGCACTTTATGTTGTGGATGGATTTGCACACGGTTCAGTTTCCTTCATTTATTGATAAACCCCATAAGACCAATGAAGTGGGTGTAAAGTGGAAGCAGTGGATGTGCAGAGAATAGGATTTGGAGCCCCGAGCTCTTTATCTCTGAATGTCTCCACATATTTGTAGTGTATTTGTGATGATTTCTGTGCACACACAATAGGACAGCGCTGTGACACATAATGCTCTTCTAGATGACAGGGAATCCTTCCCTTTGTTACAGCAGCACTCCGCTAGAAGGTTTTTGTAGGTTTGGAGTTGTTACACATAGCGCGGGTTTTATCCATTTATAGTGATGACATCATTGCCCAAATCTGGGGGTCACCAGCCATTTCCACCCTTTACTCCCAGCTGGGGGGCTTTGTATCCATATACCAGATGTTCTACAGGACTAAATCTGCAATCAATGTTACTGCAAAATCAAAGGAGCCAAAACCCCTCCCCCGAGGAGTCATATATTTCTGTCCCCCTTGGTGGGGGTGGAGGTGACCCCTCTATAAGGATCTACAGTCCATACACACACAGCACAAGGCCGGGGTCACACTACCAGACGCTTCTCGGGGCTGCAGTTCCTCTGATCTCCACAAGGTGGGGATCTCACTTCTACCCAGACAGGAAGTCTCTATGGAAGACAGGAAGTGATGTCAGACAGGAAGTGATGTCAGGTACAGACTTGCCGTTCCAAGAATAAGGAAGTAGAGAGGAGACATTCCTGGATCTGGCAGCAGAGGAGGTAATACGTAGATGAACCCCTTCAGGGGGAGGAGTTGATGATAATATATTTGCTCCCAAAGCTGGCCTACATGGTTCAGTTTTATCGTTCAGCCAGCGGGATGAGTGAACACACTGAACGGATTCCCCTATCCACACATTGGAGGTGGATGGGGGAATCCTCCCCGCTGCACTCTTGTATTCTGACAATGGGGGGACTCCTCCGCTCTCAGAATACACAGATCAACACTGAAGCTATTGGCTGCAGCCGCTGGGGGAGTGGCTTTTATCCAGCAGTGGCCACACATGGATGGAAATGTGAGCGATCCCTGCTGAACCAGCTGAATTTCCATGGATCTATGGTCACCTTCAGTGACTTCCTCCCCTCCCCCTCATCTCCTTCATGATGGAAGTCATGCTGAGATCATCTCCCATTGGCTGAGCAATATTCTCATTTGTCTCTCAGCTCCTTCTTGCTATTCCTCGTCCTTGTCAAAGTTCACTCTTCAGTTTAGGAGAGGTAGGACGCACCCAGCAACAATGATTTGGATTGCATGGGAGCCTCATATAGAGGACCCCTCAAATCTCCCCATCCAAATGTCCCTCCATCCAGAGTCTATATATCCTATGACATCACACTGACCTCACAGCTCCTCCTCCCAATGTCCCTCCATCTGACATTTTTCTGATGCTCTTAGGATGTGGGGCCCCTTGGTATCCTCACATGTAAAGTGGGACTGTTGGTCCTGCGTTGTATGTAATGACATCAGAATGCTGCAACAAGCCTATACCCTGCGTAGTGTGGGGGTCCTGTGGGGGGGAATTATACCTCAGCCTGAAGTGGGGCTTTAATAAAATGGAGACCTGAATGGCGAGGTGAGGAGGATTCTGGGAATATCATTTGATGTGACTATTTGTGTTCAGATGTAGAGTTTTCCTCCTGTGAAGTCTGGAGATCATATGACATCACATTGCCTCCACCTCCCTCCCTGATAGAAGAGAGAAAGAAGAAGAAGATTCTAGAAGTCACCAGAGAGATCACTGAGCTGCTGACAGGAGAGGTGAGCGGTGCCGGGAATTCTGGGACATTCTCCAGTAACAGACAAGGGATGTGTCTGGATGGTGACTGTATCATTGTGTGTGTCAGGTTCCTATAAGGTGTCAGGGTGTCACTGTCTATTTCTCCATGGAGGAGTGGGAGTATTTAGAAGGACACAAGGATCTCTACAAGGACGTCATGATGGACAATCAGCCGCCCCTCACATCACCGGGTAAGAGGAGACTTTATTGTAAAGGAGAGAGCAGTACGGAGGATCCACCTAGATCCCCCATCATCTGATAAACACATAGAAACAATGGATTCAGTCAGTGTGTGTGTTTCCTACAGATGGATCCAGTCATGGGAACCCACCAGAGAGATGTCCCTGTCCTCTGTATTCCCGGGATTCCACACAGGAAGGTCACACCATCCCTCACCATCATCAGGTAGATGAGGAACAATCACTGATAGTATCATTAGGATCTGTACATTATCTGCATTGTTACTATTGATGTCATTTTTATTATATATTCAGAGTGGAAACCTGAGAGATCCTAAAGTTGAGGTTAAAGAAGAAGTAAAAGAGGAGGAGGAGGAGGAGGATGGGGGAATGGAGGAGTCAAACTTTCTAAAAGAACACAAAGATCTGTACCAGGACACCATGGTGGAGTCATCCAGCTACAGGAACCCACCAGAGAGATGTCCCCGTCCTCTGTATTCCCGGGATTCCACACAGGAAGGTCACACCATCCCTCACCATCATCAGGTAGATGATGACAATTATTGGTAGTTGTGATTTATACACAGCATGTTTGTTACAATGAATGTTTTATTATATCTTTCAGAGTGGAATCCTCGGGGATGATAATATTGATGTTAAAGAAGAGTATAAAGAGGAGGATGAGGAGTATGGAGTGATGGAGGAGTTTTCAGAAGGACACAAGGATATGATGGAGCCACCTAATACCAGGAACCCACCAGAGAGATGTCCCCGTCCTCTGTATTCCCGGGATTCAACACAGGAAGATCACACCATCCCTCACCATTACAAGGTTGATGGGACGGAGCTTATAAATAATAGACTCATGGAGTCAATGTGTGGATTGTTTATGTGATGTTATAATAATACAGGTTATATTTTACAGATGATATTTTCTCTCATTTCCTTGATTTAGAGTGGAGATCCAATCGATATAGAATTTGAGGTGAAAGCAGAAGAAGAAGAGGCGTATGTGAGGGATGATCAGCAGTCTATGGAGGAGGATGGAATAACGGGGACATTTATAGAGGAGGACACTCCTACAGAGATCAGCACAGGTGGGTCATGAACACTAAATCCATTCCTCCACCCATACTGCTCACTGATTGGTCCAGAGTAGGGCGGGGACTGGGTGATATCAGCCTGTAATCCCCTGGTCACTTTTTTGAGCTGTGTTCCCCGTCCTGTATTCCTGGATTTCTCTCGGATAATCTTCCTTCTCTGTGCTGCAGACACAATTTATGTATCTAGACTGGATTTATGGAGATTCTGGGGTTCAGCTGGCAGCAAAATGTTGATTCATAACCTCAGCACCTGGGGCCTGTGCTTCGAGCCTTCTACCCCATATCCTGAATCTAGCAAGATCTCTGACAGAACAATTCTCCCAGGGTTCCTTGCTCTGTGGTCTGCTGGCTGTGCCGGGTGGAGGGATATGTCTGTATAGTCTCAGACCCAAGTCACTGAGTGCAGTCTCAGGAGATGGAAGGCAGCGGTGTGGGATCTCTGCAACTTGTCTACAGGAAACATTTAATCTTCCACTGATTACTGAATACCAATATTATGAGTCCTGACCCTTATACTGTATAATTTATATTGTACATTACATACTCCTGACCCCGGCACTATATACTCTATGTTGTACATTACAAACTCCTGACCCCGGCACTATATAATCTATGTTGAACATTACAAACTCCTGACCCCGGCACTATATACTCTGTTGTACATTACATAGTCCTGACTTCTGCTCTCCACCCTCCCCCCACTGCTATATATACACATAATATGGAGGAGTCAATAACCAAATGATGGTGGTCTTCAGAATCAGTCCAGTCTTCATCTTGGTTGTTCTCCCCCCATCCTCACTCTCTGACCTCTGGTGGGGCTCAGCCCCACTGTTCATGACTAAATTATGGACTAAATAAGGAAGTGCAGTACTTCTTGTGTTGGGAAGATGGTGATGAGTGATAGAGGGGGTGGGGACCCTCGTCCTATAATCCCCTCATCACTGTCCCTCCTATAAAAGACAGTTCTGGTTGTTTCCTCACTCTCTGACTAAGGTCCATGAATAAAGAAATGACCTGGTAGGAGATCAGAGGAGCCATTTCCTAGTTCCCTTGAGGGTGGAATTGTAAGGTCCTCAGAGACCAAGCTGCCTGATGTGGGCGGAGTCCTGGTTTGGGGGAACCAATCAGCTCCTGTCTAGTAATCCTCTTTGTCTTTGTATTTTAGTCCATGGCCGGGAGATGAGGAAAACCTCTGAGGATTGTCTCACTTTGTCTCCAGACTGGAAAGTAGAAGATGAGGACATCACACAGTATATTCCAGGAGAAAACCCGGCTCCCTCCAATGTCCCTCTGGCACCACCCAGTGTAGATGGACCATCGGATTCCTCGTATCCTGAGGAACCTCAGACTTTGCGGGACCGGGCCGGCCTTCCAACAGGGAAGAGGTTTCCCTGTACTGAGTGCGAGAAGGATTTCTGTTCTAAATACCATCTTAACGTGCATAAAAGATCTCACACAGGGGATCAGCCACATTCCTGTCCTGAGTGCGGGAAATGTTTTTCAGTGAAGTCTATTCTTTACAAACATCAGAGATCTCACACAGGGGAGAAGCCGTATTCCTGTCCTGAGTGCGGGAAATGTTTTTCACAAAAGTCTAATCTTAAAACACATCAAAGGCTTCACACAGGTGAGAAGCCATATTCCTGTCCTGAGTGTGGGAAATGTTTTTCAGAGAAGTCCAGTCTTCATAACCATCTGAGAATGCACACAGGGGAGACGGCTTTTTCCTGTTCTGAGTGTGGGAAATGTTTTTCAGTGAAGTCCAGTCTTCGCAAACATCTGAGATCTCACACAGGGGAAAAGCCGTTTTCCTGTTCTGAGTGTGGTAAATGTTTTTCAGTGAAGTCCAATCTTCACAAACATCTGAGATCTCACACAGGGGAGAAGCCGTATTCCTGTCCTGAGTGTGGGAAATGTTTTTCACAGCAGTCCAGTTTTTGCAGACATCTAAGATCTCACACGGGGAAGAAGCCGTTTTCCTGTTCTGAGTGCAGGAAATGTTTTGTACAAAAATCAGATCTTGTCAAGCATCAGATGTCTCACACAGGGGAAAAAAACATATTCATTTCCTGAGTGCAAGAAATGTTTTTCAGCTAAGTGCAATCTTTATACAGTGAAGGAAATAAGTATTTGATCCCCTGCTGATTATTAATATTTGCACACTTACAAAGAAATGATCGGTCTAAAAATCAAATAGTAGGTGTATTGTAACACTGAGAGACAGAATAGCAACAACAAATTCAGCAGAAGTGCATGTCTAACAAATGACTGATTTGCATGTTCATGAGGGCAATAAGTATTTCATCCCCTATCATTCAGCAGGATTTCTGGCTACCAGGTGTCTTTCATACAGGTAACGATCTGAGATTAGAAGCAGTCTCTTAAAGGGAGTGCTGCTAATCTCATTTTGTTAGTTGTATAAAAGACACCTGTCCACGGGAGCAATCAAACCATCAGATTCCAAACTCTCCACCATGGCAAAGACCAAAGAGCTGTCCAAGGATGTCAGGGACAAGATTGTAGACCTACACAAGGCTGGACTGGGCTACCAAACTATGGCCAAGCAGCTTGGTGAGAAGGTGACAACAGTTGGTGCAATCATTCACAAATGGAAGAAACACAAAACAAGTGTCAGTCTCCCTAGGTCTGGTGCACCATGCAAGATCTCACCTCGTGGAGTGTCAATGATCATGAGAACAGTGAGGAATCATCCCAGAACTACACGTGAGGATCTTGTCAGTGATCTCCAGGCACCTGGGACCACAGTCACCAAGAAAACAATTAGTAACACACTATGCCGACAAGGACTGAAATCCTGAAGTGCCCGCAAGGTCCTTCTGCTCAAGAAAGCACATGTCCAGGACCGTCTGAAGTTTGCCACTGAACATCTGAATGATGCAGAGGAGGACTGGTGGAAAGAGTTGTGGTCAGATGAGACCAAAATCCAGCTCTTTGGCATCAACTCAACTCGCCGTGTTTGGAGGAGGAGGAATGCTGCCTATGACCCCAAGAACACCATCCCAACTGTCAAACGTGGTGGAAACATTCTGCTTTGGGTGTGTTTTTCTGCTAAGGGGACAGGACAACTGCACCACATCAAAGGATCAATGGACGGGGCAAGGTACCATCAAATCTTGGGTGAGAACCTTCTTCCCTCAGCCAGGGCATTGAAAATGGGTCATGGATGGGTGTTCCAGCATGACAATGACCCAAAACACATGGCCAAGGCAACAAAGGAGCTGCTCAAGAAGAAGTACATTAAGGTCCTGGAGTGACCTAACCAGTCTCCAGACCTTAATCCAATTAAATCTGTGGGGGGAGCTGAAAGTTCAAGTTGCCAAACGTCAGCCACCAAACTTAGATTTGCCACCAAGTACTAAGTCATGTTTTGTGAAGGGGATCAAATACTTATTTCCCTCATGAACATGCAAATCAGTCATCATTTGTTAGACATGCATTTCTTTTGAATTATTTGTTGCTATTCTGTCTCTCAGTGTTACAATATACTGAACATTCAATTTTCAGACCGATCATTTCTTTGTGAGGGGGCAAACATTCAAAATCAGCAGGGGATCAAATCCTTATTTCCTTCATTGTAATCATCAGAGATTACACAAGAAAAAGAAACTATTCCTATTCTGAGTGTGGGAAATTTTTTCGTACAAAAATCAAAACTTGTTATACAGTAAAGATCTCACATATGGGAAAAGCCACATTCCTGTCCTGAGTGAGGGAAATGTTCCTCACTGAAGTCCTGTCTTCCTGTACATCAGGGATCCCACACAACCCTCGAGGTGTATTAGTGCCTTCAGTGTGGGAAATGTCTTCTAGATGAATGTTGCTGGACTTCACAGCTGTCAGGTGGGAAAGAAACACACCCTGCTATACACCTCAGATATACTCCATGGCTGATCTTCATCATGGAAGAAACAGGTCATAAGGAGATCAGAGGTCACCAAAGACGTGGATGAAGTGTGGGACCGGGTTGGCCATTGATAGCAGGAGAAGAATAAAAATGGAGTCAATGTTCTAGCGTAAGCTCTCACAAACACTTGGAGGTCTGATGGAAGTGTGAGGTCCTGCCACTGTGACAATGACACCAGGTCCTCCTGGCTGCTGTTTGAGAAGCTCCAACATGTATTTTGTGAGCAGAGAAAACTCTGTTCTAGGTTTTCAATAGATTTGGTAGTTCCGGGTCGGGACCTGGAGCTTGAAGATTCCAGAGATTCTTGACGAGGACAAGACCTTCAGTCCCATGTCCAGGCTTTGCTAGATGCCTGCAGCCTGTGTGAGTACATAGGTGGGCAGGATCATTATAGGCCAGGTCTTCTGCCATTTGGAGAAAGGACCCTGTCAGGAGAGTTGGGGGTTCTTGCTGGAGACTGCATCCCTTGTGAGGTGGGATTCCTTGCCCAAGGACTGGGAAAGTCAGGACAGCTCCAAGAGTCTGGGGGACCTGAAGTGACTTGTGAGTCCAGGGGGCTGGACAGAGTCCAGAAGTCAATGGAGCTTGAGGGGATCTGGGGAACCCAATTCAGAGGCCAGGAGTTGACCTGTGTAGTGAGGTGCTGCATCCAAGGCTGAGTAGTCCTGAAGAAGTCCTAGTCTGGGGGACCAGTGTAAAGATCAGTGGTGCTGCTGAAGTGTAGCCAGGTGAGCTAGCATTTTCAGTTATCTGATGTATTGACAAAACTGGACAATCCCCTGCGTGGGAAACCTTATGGTGTAAAGACTTTTATTTTCCTTCTTAATAAAAGTGGGCCACCGTGCCGATAAACCGCAAGTCTTGTCTGACGTGGACTCACTTACAAACATCTACCACAGGAGCTAACAAACCTCCATATTACAGAGGGATTTCAGGAAAATACTGCATTGAGGCCACTAGATGGAGCTGACCATCATAGGAAATCATTGTGTAAAATAAATGATGGCCAGAATGTATCTCGGCGGGGCAAATGCTCCTCACATTTGTCCAACTAACTTTCACTTGCAGTAAGTTTTTATTAAAGTTTTGTAGGATACATTGTGCAACTCGTACAAATATTCAGAAGTAACCAACCCATGAAAACAATTCCAGCGTGCATCCGTAAATCATACAAGAGAATACAAGTGATGGATATAAAGATCAATGAGCGCGGCGTGTTACAAGATCGGGTTTACAATAACGATACACATTGTAAGAATGGCAATAAGAGGATAGTAAGGGAAGAAGAGAAAAAGAGGAAGAGGGTAATTCTTGAGTTAGCCATAATTTGGGAGACTCTCTTGGACTGGGTGTGAGAGTCGGGTCCTGCACAGAGGATAGGCAAGATACCCAGTAACCAAGGCCTCCCAGGTCAGGGGGCTGAGAGAAAAGGAAGAGGGAAGGGAATTAGAAGGCTCTAAGACAAAAAGGAGAACAGAAGGAGGACATCGGGGACCTCTTACCAGAAACCTGGGGCCTCAATGCCTATAGCAGTGTGTAGGTGTCAGGGGACATGGAGGGGTGAGTGTAATGTATTCACGGGGCCCAGGTTTTAAGATTTTCTTATTAAGCATCTTTGTTAGATGAAATCTATGCTAAGATGGACTTCAACGAGGGGGCCAAGCTCTTGTTTCCAAGTCTTTGTTTCACCGCTAGTAAAACATTTATAGCCAATTTAAATTGGGATCTCGTGAGGCCTGAGGGTTTTAAATGCCATAAGACGTACCAAGGGTTCCTAGGAAAGAGGCAGATTAGTAACATTTGTAACTGTTTTAGGACCTTTGTCCAAAATCAGGAAAGCATGGAGCATGACCACCATGTATGAAGTATGTCCCCTGGGTGGGAACATCCCTGAAAAGAGGTGTTGGAAGAGATAGGGCAAAGGTGCACTAAAAAGGTTGGAACATAGACCACCTGGAGATGGATTTAAAGCCCAAATTGAGAGCAAGTGTGTTGATAGAGCAGGAGCCTATCGTGGTCCAAATCTGTATCCAGTCTTCCCTGTCCCTAGTGCCTTTAAGGTCATGTTCCCCCTTATGGACATAGGTGTGGCCTCTTGGACTTTTCTTTTCTAATGGTTTTTATTAGATTTTCAGTAGAGGTGTAAATAATCCAATAGTTACACATGTAGAAAACCGTTCACATTATTCTCATATCAAAATACAATCATCAAATAAACAAAAGGGTCGCGTGTTGTCAACAGTCACTATTTCCTTCAAACACAGAATAAATGTCTCTGACCTTTTACAGTGAGGATATATAAATGTAGTCCTGATCATACCCTAACCCCACCAATGATATTCACAAGATGGGGGGGACAATGGGGTGGTACAGCTGTAGTACTGGGGTAAACCAAGCCATCCATTGTGGGCCCAGTGGATGAAGGGCAGAGTAGACCAAACAGCACTATTAGTTCCTGTAAGTCTGCACTACTCCCCTAGTATACAGGTCTAAGGTTAACTCATAATCAAGGTTACCTCCCAACAGGTGTCCTGGGGGGCCGGGACTCTAGGACTTTTAAGATCATTCAGTTGTGATAATTGAGGTAAGTTTGATGGCAAGAGGAGTGCATTGGCAGATATGTTCAAACAAGGAGAGTTGAGTTGAAAGATCTTTAGTAGTTAGTAATTATGGTAGTCATCCAGTGTTTAATTTGGAGGAAACAAAAAAGTTCAGTGGGTGGGGCTTGGTATTTTTTGTAAATTTCCTTCTGGGTGTATACAGAGCAACCGGCAATAAAAGAGTAGATGTAATGTAAGTTGTGGGAACCCCACCTGTGAAATGCAGTAGCAGACTCTAAACTCTGAGGAAATATTGGATCTCCCAAAAGAGGAAAGAGAGGCAAGTGAGGTGATATTAAGTTGCTGGAATATTTATTAGAGTTCCAGGCGCAGAGTGTGTGACCCATCAAGAGGCTGATAGACAGAGGTCTGGATTTTGGAGGAAGCCATGGGAGTGAACGATGAGAGGTTGAGAACAGAGCAATGCTTCTAAGTCAGCCCATAAGGGGGCATGTTTGAGTGTAAAGGGAGGTTAGTGGGGCAATCTTTGCACCAAAAAATATTTAGTAAAATTTGGAACACCCAAACCTCCTTGTTCCTTATGTATAAATATAGTATATCTTGAGATTCATTGAATCACAAGACCTGATTTTAAAAAGATTGCAGAGTATAGGAGGAGATGGAGATTGATGGGGGTGGGGATGGGGAAGAGTACAGAATAAGTAAAGGAGTTTTGGTAAAATTGTCATTTTTCCATCACTAATCCTCCTTATCCAGGAGAGGTGAAGATGAGTCCAGGACAGAAGTAGGACTCTCAAGTATTTGAAAGTGGGATGTAGTTGGCCTAATGGAGTGTGTTGTACGAGCGAGGGAGATGAATGCCCAAATAATTCATGTAGGAGGTGGGCCAAGGAAACTATAATTCTGTTTTACAGAGGAAAGGGAAATGTATGGAGTATAGAGAATAGGACTGGCAGCGAGGTGTTGCTTTGGACCAAAGTTAGCAAAAGATCGTCGGCAAATAAACTGAATTTAAAGAAATTCTAAAGGTTCACTTTTTTGGGGGAAAAGAACAAACATGTTATACTCCCATGCTGTTTGCAGTGGTTTTGCACATAGCAGTGGGGAACCTCTGCTTCTCAGGTCCCCCACAGGCTCTCCTGGCCCATCCCTCCTATCGGGTGCCCCCACAGCAATAAACTGGCTATGGGGGCACCTGCTGCTCCATGTGTCCATTCACACATAGAGCCATGGCCTGACCACGCCCCCTCTTTCTCCTCATTGGCTGACTGGCTATGACAGGAGCCAATGGCTCCCGCTTGCTGTCTCAGCCAATGAAGAGGCAGAGACCCAGCACAGCCGAGGTTGTTCACATCGCTGGATTGTGATGAGGCTCAGGTAAGTATTGAGGGGGCTGGGGGAGCTGCTGCACACAGAATGCATGAAGATAAAAAACCTTGAGCCTTTACAACCACTTTGCCCAGTTCAGGACCGCCCACCACACTTATACTGCAGCAGGGCAGTCCCGCTGCCCCAGATCACATACATGTATGCTTGCAAGCCCACCCCCCTGACTGTGCTGTCATTCGGTACAGAATAAGTCGATTATGAGGTCCAGGCAATTGATTCATGGCCTGGACCTGCTGATTACCTGTACTGATTCAGAGATCAGCCTGTGACCATATCTGTAGACACAGACACAGGAGCCACACAGATCTTCTCTTCAGGAGCCATTTTCAGATCAGAGAGAGAAGAGATCAGACCTGTGTGAGTACAAACAGCACACCTACACTTACAAAGATCTAGTTAGGCACATTTAACCCCTTGATCACCCTTCAGTTAACCGTTTTCACTACCCTGTCACCAGTGTCATTAGTACAGTGTACAGAGTTTTTTGCTGATCACTGTATTATAGTTACAGGTGATATCAGATAGGATCAGCGTCAGTGTCCCTCCCAGACTGCATCAGATTGCCCTCCACATTATCACACACACACTATAACTGCCATTGCTAGTATAGTTTCTAAATAAATTAGTATCTTTGACCAGAACTATACTAGCGTCCCCAATAGTATCGTTTTTTAAAAAATGCAGCGTTAGCAGGATCAGCCTTAATATCTTCCAGAACTTGCATTCAGCCCCCTCAATAAGTGCAGTGTCAGTAGATCACTGTCACTTCTGATACATTGTACACAAAACCACAGCATTAGCAGAATCAGGCCTGATCACTGCTAGCACTAGCAGGTATATTTTATTTGTAGCAGATCAAGCAGTCCCTGACAGCCAGGAGCTTTTTTGATGGTTATGCTCACTAGGTATCTGTAAATTTAATGGCCAAAATGTTCAAAGAAAGGTACACTAGTGAAGAGGCCTACAGGATTCTGAGTATGTCAGATGAGATCAAAGGGGAAGCCCCACTGTCAGAATCAGGCACAGAACACAAACCTATAGAAAGCAGTGGCATCCTGACAGGGAGCTCAGATGATGGAGAAGAGGTCCTTGCTAAGGTCAGGAATACCTGACCCCATGCCAAGGTTGCTGAGGTGTTAGAAATGCAGGATTATTCTCATATGCAGCAGAGTGCCAGTATTAGCGCTGCACTACCTTTTGGTGAGCTGGCGGGCACCAGCAGCCTAGTACATCCTGGTCTTTTACACACCAGCACTGCAGTATCATGTTGACGTAGCAAGTCTCTGACGTGCAGTCCAAGTTGGTGAGGTGGCAAGCACTAGTAGTGTTCCCCAGCCACCAAGAATTTGAACACAGGCCCATGGGGCCCATAGTGTCCAGAGGTGCTTGCAAATTGTGATTGGCAGTCTCCAAATTCAGCAGCACCTGTACTTCTCCCATTCATAGCCCAACCCAAAATTATGGTGAAAACAGCCAATTTAACCACTTACCCTTCAGAGGATTTTCCCCCCTTCCTGACCAGGCCATTTTTTGCGATACGGTGCTGTGTTACTTTAACTGACAATTGCACGGTCATGCAATGCTTTACATAAATGAAAATGATGCAGAGAAATACACAGCAGCATGTTACTGCTGGCAGGAGAGAGACCTGTGTAGTTTGTTTACAGATAGGTCTCTCCCCTGTCACCGGATGTCTGCAGGGAATCTCCAGCTGGGACCCGGTGATCAACATCTGTATCCTCCAATGGCGGCGCAGGTTGTGCCCCCTACCCGGAAATGCAAAATCACATATATACATGATTTTGCGCAGCCCTGCCACCCTGTAGCAGTATTTCTAATATAGGGCGGTCAGGAAGCAGTTAACAACCCCCCATTTTTTATTTTCTTTAACTATATGATTTCATTGTGGACCAAAGCAATCTTTATGCTGATCAGTACATTGCCGCAAACCTGAATTTGTACCTTGCCAGACCATTCGACTGGAAACATTATCACAGTTTCAGAATTTAAAATTTGGGGGGCCTAATTCTCAACATGGGCATTATCTAAAATAATTAATTGCGGTTATTTTGGCCCACAGACCCAGTTCAACATATGCTCATGTTCTCTGCTGCAATGGCATAGATATGAGAATATAATGCATTTCATGCCTTTTAATGACAATACCCTCTGTCGTCCTTGGGGTGACCATGACTATGATTGGCTCATCAAAATTTGGCCCCTTGTAAAATACTGGTCCCAGAAATTTGCAGATGTGAACCTAATATCAGGGGCATCCCCCAACAGCTCTTTAACACCTGGCTTAGAAAGAGGAAGTATTAGGGTGCTGCTCTCAGAATACATAAGTCAGTGCTTGCAGTGCTGCAGGAGAAGATTTCTCATCTGCAGTTAAAAAAAAGTGTATACCCAAGCATGAGGGGCCTAGGGTGGTCAGTGGGCATATCACTCCTATGCTTGGGCCTAATTTTTTTTCTGGCAGAGTTTTCTTCATTTACATCAATTGATGAATGAAATGAAAATGGGCTAAATGAAAAAAATAAATTATATGTTGTGGCAGTGCGGTATCCTGCCACGGTGGAAATCATCATGGAGACCCAGGATTCTCAACTATACAGGTTGAGGGGCTCCAGGCAGTTCTCACAACGCAGAGGAAACTGATTTATAAGTTTCCTCTTTGGTTTGTAAAGCCTGTTTTGGGACCTGTAGCCTGGAGATTTCTTAGAGATTTGGGAGGGATGAAATCTCCAATCCTGGGCCCATATTTTGGGAGCAGCCAGCGTGCTGATTGCACAGGTGTGTGCAGGCCTTTTAGTGGAGGCCAGGCCATGATTCTGGGCTCCACCCCGGCAGTTAGGAGGGCTCCACCCCGGCAGACGGGAGGTCTCTGCCGTGGAGTCAGGTGGGCTACACCTAGGAGAGGTGGAAGCCAGACTAGCTGTGTGCTAGTGCCATACTTTGGGAAGAGTCTGCAGGAGGCAGACTTAAAACTGCGTACAAGCCAGGAGGCTGAATATTATTTGAATTCGTGTGATGGTGGATACCCCTGCGTGGGAAATCTTTGTGTTTTCTTGAACTTTCTTAAATAAAAGTGGGTAAAAAAGCCCTGAAAAGAAAGCGAGTTGCTGTGTGCTTTGAAGAGCTCTACCACTTGAAGCGAGTTCCCACAATGTATACTCAACATTAGAATTGGGTGGATGCAGGGCAGTGGATTCTAATGGTGGGCATATCATACCCTTTTTCTGGTGAAGATTTCTTCATCCACAGCAATCAATGTGAATGGAGGAATCTGTTGTTTTTTTTCTTTTTGTGTAGCTCACAGGCTGCATAAAAAAAAGAACATTGTATGTATGCCCAAAAAGGACCAGCGATGTACCGGTATGGCTCAGTTAATCTCTATAGTCTAAGAAATCAGAAGCAATGAGAATTTAATCACTTACAGTTTTGCCAGATGTAAACCGCGTCATGTGATAGGTAGTGTGGAAGTAAAATGAGGACGCTCTTTGAAAGCCTGAAGGTGGTTATTGGTTTTTGGCCCCCATACTCAGCTAGGCTCCCAAAAAGTCTCACACATGTGGCATCTCCATACTCGGGAGAAGTAGAAAAATGTGTTTTGGAATGTAATTCCACATATACCCAAGTAGGAGAATGTGCTTTGGGGTGTAATTTCATATATACCCAAGAAATATCTTATTAAAAAGACAATTTTTGTGATTTTTTAAAAAACTTAAAAAAATAAATTCTTCCATGGACTCAACATGACTGTCAGAGAATTCCTTGGGGTGTCTAATTTCCAAAAAGAGGTCATTTGGGGGGTGCTTGTATTGCCCTGGAATTTTAGCACCTGATAGTCCATCAGAAAGTAAAAGCTGCGTAAATTCCAGTATATATACCATAGTTTGTAGACGCTATACCTTTCACACAAACCAATTAATATACACTTATTGGGATACATATTAACAAAGATGTGTCAGAATACACTTTAACCTTAATTTATGATGACATTTAACCGCCTCCCGCCCGCCATATAAGGAAATGATGGGCACAAGGCAGTTCTCTCATTCTGGGAGGATGTCACATGACGTCCTCCCGCTCTAACCATGCATGCGCTCCCCTGGGGGTGCGCAGCATGGCAATTGGTGGTGCGCTGTGTCACTGGGACACAGCGGATCACCGATCAATGGAAAGAGCCGAAGACATCGGCTCTGTCATGTGATCAGCTGTGTCCAATCACAGCTGATCATATGTAAATAAGGAAATGCCGGTTATCTGCATTTCTCTCCTCACGAGCTGTCACGCTAACAGCTCATGAGGAGAGCCAGTAATCGACATTCCTCAGAGGGAATGTGTACACTGATCATCAGTGCACGGGCACGCGCATGCGTATTCAGGCCTCTATATTGCATGGTGTGTGAGGGAATAGCTTTACCTTGGAAAGTAGCTATGAAGCATCAGTTGGGCGCAGTGTTTGCCTATTGGGCTTGTGGTGTCGGGGGTTAGAAGGGAGAAGTCTGACACAACAGAGAGTCATTCTTCTGCTCTCCTCCTGCTTGGACATCATAGAGCCAAATCTATGTAGAGGAGGTAAATCCACTTTGAGGTCCCATTTAAGTGTTTCCTCTGCTCTTGGGGTTATTCACGGTTGGAATCCCCTGAAAGCAGCCTGAGTGTAAAAGTGAGTTATATTGCTTCTGGTCTCAGTATTTGCTGTTCTCTTGATTCACCGAACGTATACCTGTTGTTCATGTTTTCCCATAGAGGTCTTACAGTAAAGCTGATCTCTGTGTTTATTATACCGTGTGTGCTTTTCATTGGTCCTTGTACTTACACTATTGTCAGGGGTGTCAGTGGGGGCTGAGACAGTTCTTGGGGTTGAGAAACAGAGTAATGGAGTGAACAAACTTAAGCAGCCCCTTCAGGGATATCACTACACCTATCTCAGCCCATAAGAAGTCTGTGTTGTCAGCTGCAGCCACTGATGGGGTCAGATTTTCAACATCATTCTGTTGTCTTCCTTCTGTGGTCCACAGCAATGAGTCTGTGCTGGCAGCACTCATGACTGTGTTGACAGAGGAGGTCACAGGAAACTGGATTCCCTTTAGGGGTTCTCCTCTGGCCCATATCACAAACCTCCAATCTGTCTTTCCCAGTAGAAAGCTGGTCAACACAACACCTGGGCTCTCCCAGGCTGACATCAATTATATCAGCCTGTAAAGCCTCAGTGCTGTCAGCTGTAGTTGAGGAGAGAGTAGATTCAGATTGTGTCACATTTAATCCCACACCCTGCGGTCCTTCCTCTATGACGTACAGCCCAGAATCCGCAATGACAGAACTGGTAACTGGGGTAACAGAGGAGAAGACTACAGAAAACTGTCTAATAAAAGGTTACAGGCACATGATACTGGGCATTACCAGGATCAACTGAAACACAATGTGCCTTTTCACTAGGTACTTCAGAACATTCTATTTCTTTATACATGGGTACAGAACCAAAATCCTGTTCCCGGTACACCCTCATCCTGCCAACTGCTGCTGGCAATCCATCAGCCAGAGCCTTGAGATCTTATGGGCTGCCATCAATTCTTATAGCTTTTGGGGACTCAGAGCTACCCGCCTCCAGTGCCAGGGAGACAACAGTCTGAGGAGATCTCAGGTCCTCTGGGCTAGGTACACAAGAGTCTGACCCAGTTGGATCAGGCCCTTCCACAGGCAGTTCCTCTGCAGTAGTTGGTAGTGACTGGTCTGGCACACACCAGTGGGCACCACGAGTCACCACTGCAGCAGAGGGAAGGTCTGAATTGCAAGTCATTGTGACTGTAAGTTCTTTTCCAGGCCTTAACTCCAGAAACCCACTAGGGCTGGGACCTGGTAAACAGTCATTCACCCCCCGACCCTCCCCAGAACTCCCAATGTGCACTGAGCCACCTAACAATACATTACATGAATCTAGGGCCTCAGATGGAGATATAGACTTCAGAGGGTTTGACTTTGGCTTGTACTGGGCTACCAATTGCCCTAGGTCAGTACCCAATAGTACTTTAATGGCATCTGCTATGCCCACTTCTCTCACTTTGCTTTAAGATCCTTGGGACAAAGCAACACAAGCTGTAGGTAGCACAGGGGTGACTCCTCCAACCCCTGTGATAACTGTGGCTTTCTTTGGGACCACATTCTCATGGCTTCTCAATCCTGGAAGAGCTAGGACATCCTTGGATCCCATATTTCAGA